>NW_024096010.1:0-51278 GCF_016699485.2 Gallus gallus | reverse complement strand
CAGGCAAGGCAAGGCAAGTCAAGGCAATGTAAAGCAAGGCAAGGCACAGCAAGGCAAAGCAATGCAAGGCAAAGGAAAGCAAGGCAAGGCAAGGCAAGACACGGCAAGGCATAGCAAGGCCAGGAAAGGCAAGGAAATCCCAGGCCTGGCAAGCCAGGGCAAGGCCAGGCCATGCCGGGCAAGCCAGGCCAGGCAAGGTGAGGCAAAACAAGGCAAGGCAAGGCAAGGCAAGGCCACGCAAGGCAACGTAAAGCACGACAAGGCCAAGCAAGGCCAGGCCAGGCCAGGCCAGGCAAGGAAGTGCTGGACAGGCAAGATATGGCCAGGCATGGCCAGGCAAGGCCTGGCCAGGCAAGGCAAGGCAAGGCAAGGCCAGGCCAGGGCAAGCCAGGCCAGGCCAAGCAAGGCCAGGATAGACAAGGAAGTCCAGGCCAGGCAACGCAATACTAGGCAAGGCAAGGCCAGTCAAGGCCAGGCCATGCTGGGCAAGGCCAGGCCATTCCGGGCAAGACCAGGCCAGGCCAGGCAAGGCAACACTAGGCCAGGCAAGGCCAGGCCATGCCGGGCAAGACCAGGCTGGGCCAGGCAAGGCAACACTAGGCAAGGCAAGGCCAGGCAAGGCAAGGCAAGGGAAGGCAAGGTAAGGCATGGCAAGGCCAAGCAAGGCCAGGCCAGGCAAGGCAATACTAGGCAAGGCAAGGCCAGGCAAGGCCAGGCCATGCCGGGCAAGACCAGCTCATTCCAGGAAAGGCAACACTAGGCAAGGCAAGGCCAGGCAAGGCAAGGCAAGGGAAGGCAAGGTAAGGCACGGCAAGGCCAAGCAAGGCCAGGCCAGGCAAGGCAATGTTAGGGAAAACAAAGCAAGGCAAGGCAAAGGACGGCAAGGCAAGGCAAGGACAGATCAGGCCAAGCCAGGCCACGCAACGCAAGGCCAACCAAGGCAAGGCAAGGCAAGGCAAGGCAAGGCCAGGCCAGGGCAAGCCAGGCCAGGCTAAGCAAGGCCAGGATAGGCAAGGCAAGTCCAGGCCAGGCAACGCAATACCAAGCAAGGCAAGGCCAGGCAAGGCCAGGCCATGCCGGGCAAGACCAGGCCGGGCCAGGCAAGGCAACACTAGGCAAGGCAAGGCCAGGCAAAGGCAAGGCAAGGGAAGGCAAGGTAAGGCATGGCAAGGCCAAGCAAGGCCAGGCCAGGCAAGGCAATACTAGGCAAGGCAAGGCCAGGCAAGGCCAGGCCATGCCGGGCAAGGCCAGGCCATTCCGGGCAAGGCAACACTAGGCAAGGCAAGGCCAGGCAAGGCAAGGTAAGGCACGGCAAGGCCAAGCAAGGCCAGGCCAGGCAAGGCAATGTTAGGGAAAACAAAGCAAGGCAAGGCAAAGGATGGCAAGGCAAGGCAAGGACAGATCAGGCCAAGGCAGACAAGCAAGGCAAGGCAAAGCAAGGCAAGGCAAGGCAAGGCAAGGCAAGGCATGACAGGACAAGGAAATCCTAGGCCAGGCAAGGCCAGGCAAGGCTAAGAAAAGGCCAGGCAGGGCAAAGCAAGGCCACGCAAGGCAAAGCAAGGCAAAGCAACAAAAGACAAGGCAAGGCAAGGCCATGGAAAGAAAGGGAAGGCAAGGCAAGGCCAGGATATGCCAGGGAAAGGCAAAGCAAGGCCAAGCCAGGCTTGGCCAGACAAGTCAAGGCAAGGCAAGACCAGGCAAGTCCACGCAGGCAAGGCGAGGACAGGCAAGGTAAGGCCAGAACAGTCCAAACCAGGCAAGGCCAGGCAAGGCCAGGCCAGACAAGGCCAGGCAAGGCAAGTAAAGGCCAGGCAAGGCAAAGCAAGGCAAGGCCAGGCCAGGCCATGAAAGGCAAGGCAGGGCCAGGCCAGGCCAGGCCACGCAAGGCCAGGTAAGGAAAGGCAAGGCCAGGCCAGGCCAAGCAAGGCAAGGCCAGGCAAAGCAAGGCAAGGCAAGGAAAGGTAAGGCAAGGCCAGGCAAGATCATGACAGGCCAGGCCAGGCCAGGCCAGGCAAGGCCGTGCCGGGCAAGTAAGCTCTAGCCCAGGCAAGGAAAGCCTAGGCAAGGAAAGGCCAGGCAAGGCAAGGTAATGCAAAGCAAAGCACAACAAGGGCAAGCAAGGCAAGGCCAGGAAAGGCAAGGCCAGGCAAGGCAAAGCAAGGCACGGCAAAGGAAGGCAAGGGAAGGCAATGCAAAGCAAGTCAAGGCAAAGCAAGGCCAAGCAAGACAAGGACAGGTCAGGCCAGGCCAGGCCAAGCAACACAAGGCAAGGCAAGGCAAGGCAAGGCAAGGCAAGGCAAGGCAAGGCAAGGCAAGGCAAGGCAAGGCAAGGCAAGGCAAGGAAATCCCAGGACAGGCAAGGCCAGACAAGGCAAGGCAAGGCAAGGCCAGGCCATGGAATGCAAGGTAAGGCAAGGCCAGGCCAGGAAAGGCAAGGCAAGGTAAGGCAAGGCCAGGCAAGGACAGGCCAGGCTAGGACACGCCAGGCAAGGCCAGGCAAGGCCAGGCAAGGCCAGGCAAGTCAAGGCCCGTCCAAACCAGAATATCCCTGGCAAGTGCAGGCAATGCAAGCCCAGGGCAGGCCAGGCCATGCCAGTCAAGGCAAGGCCAGGCCAGGTAAGGCAAGGAAAGGACCGGGCCAGGCCAGGCCAGGCCAGGCCGGACAAGGCTAGGACAGGCAAGTCATGTCCAGGCCAGGGAAGGCAAGGCTCAGCAAGGCAATGCCAGGCATGGCCAGGCCATGCAGGGCAAGGCCAGGCCAGGCAAGGCAAGGCAAGTCAAGGCAATGTAAAGCAAGGCAAGGCACAGCAAGGCAAAGCAATGCAAGGCAAAGGAAAGCAAGGCAAGGCAAGGCAAGACACGGCAAGGCATAGCAAGGCCAGGAAAGGCAAGGAAATCCCAGGCCTGGCAAGCCAGGGCAAGGCCAGGCCATGCCGGGCAAGCCAGGCCAGGCAAGGTGAGGCAAAGACAAGGCAAGGCAAGGCAAGGCAAGGCCACGCAAGGCAACGTAAAGCATGACAAGGCCAAGCAAGGCCAGGCCAGGCCAGGCCAGGCAAGGAAGTGCTGGACAGGCAAGATATGGCCAGGCATGGCCAGGCAAGGCCTGGCCAGGCAAGGCAAGGCAAGGCAAGGCCAGGCCAGGGCAAGCCAGGCCAGGCCAAGCAAGGCCAGGATAGACAAGGAAGTCCAGGCCAGGCAACGCAATACTAGGCAAGGCAAGGCCAGTCAAGGCCAGGCCATGCTGGGCAAGGCCAGGCCATTCCGGGCAAGACCAGGCCAGGCCAGGCAAGGCAACACTAGGCCAGGCAAGGCCAGGCCATGCCGGGCAAGACCAGGCTGGGCCAGGCAAGGCAACACTAGGCAAGGCAAGGCCAGGCAAGGCAAGGCAAGGGAAGGCAAGGTAAGGCATGGCAAGGCCAAGCAAGGCCAGGCCAGGCAAGGCAATACTAGGCAAGGCAAGGCCAGGCAAGGCCAGGCCATGCCGGGCAAGACCAGCTCATTCCAGGAAAGGCAACACTAGGCAAGGCAAGGCCAGGCAAGGCAAGGCAAGGGAAGGCAAGGTAAGGCACGGCAAGGCCAAGCAAGGCCAGGCCAGGCAAGGCAATGTTAGGGAAAACAAAGCAAGGCAAGGCAAAGGACGGCAAGGCAAGGCAAGGACAGATCAGGCCAAGCCAGGCCACGCAACGCAAGGCCAACCAAGGCAAGGCAAGGCAAGGCAAGGCAAGGCCAGGCCAGGGCAAGCCAGGCCAGGCTAAGCAAGGCCAGGATAGGCAAGGCAAGTCCAGGCCAGGCAACGCAATACCAAGCAAGGCAAGGCCAGGCAAGGCCAGGCCATGCCGGGCAAGACCAGGCCGGGCCAGGCAAGGCAACACTAGGCAAGGCAAGGCCAGGCAAGGCAAGGCAAGGGAAGGCAAGGTAAGGCATGGCAAGGCCAAGCAAGGCCAGGCCAGGCAAGGCAATACTAGGCAAGGCAAGGCCAGGCAAGGCCAGGCCATGCCGGGCAAGGCCAGGCCATTCCGGGCAAGGCAACACTAGGCAAGGCAAGGCCAGGCAAGGCAAGGTAAGGCACGGCAAGGCCAAGCAAGGCCAGGCCAGGCAAGGCAATGTTAGGGAAAACAAAGCAAGGCAAGGCAAAGGATGGCAAGGCAAGGCAAGGACAGATCAGGCCAAGGCAGACAAGCAAGGCAAGGCAAAGCAAGGCAAGGCAAGGCAAGGCAAGGCAAGGCATGACAGGACAAGGAAATCCTAGGCCAGGCAAGGCCAGGCAAGGCTAAGAAAGGCCAGGCAGGGCAAAGCAAGGCCACTCAAGGCAAAGCAAGGCAAAGCAACAAAAGACAAGGCAAGGCAAGGCCATGGAAAGAAAGGGAAGGCAAGGCAAGGCCAGGATATGCCAGGGAAGGCAAAGCAAGGCCAAGCCAGGCTTGGCCAGACAAGTCAAGGCAAGGCAAGACCAGGCAAGTCCACGCAGGCAAGGCGAGGACAGGCAAGGTAAGGCCAGAACAGTCCAAACCAGGCAAGGCCAGGCAAGGCCAGGCCAGACAAGGCCAGGCAAGGCAAGTAAAGGCCAGGCAAGGCAAAGCAAGGCAAGGCCAGGCCAGGCCATGAAAGGCAAGGCAGGGCCAGGCCAGGCCAGGCCACGCAAGGCCAGGTAAGGAAAGGCAAGGCCAGGCCAGGCCAAGCAAGGCAAGGCCAGGCAAAGCAAGGCAAGGCAAGGAAAGGTAAGGCAAGGCCAGGCAAGATCATGACAGGCCAGGCCAGGCCAGGCCAGGCAAGGCCGTGCCGGGCAAGTAAGCTCTAGCCCAGGCAAGGAAAGCCTAGGCAAGGAAAGGCCAGGCAAGGCAAGGTAATGCAAAGCAAAGCACAACAAGGGCAAGCAAGGCAAGGCCAGGAAAGGCAAGGCCAGGCAAGGCAAAGCAAGGCACGGCAAAGGAAGGCAAGGCAAGGCAATGCAAAGCAAGTCAAGGCAAAGCAAGGCCAAGCAAGACAAGGACAGGTCAGGCCAGGCCAGGCCAAGCAACACAAGGCAAGGCAAGGCAAGGCAAGGCAAGGCAAGGCAAGGCAAGGCAAGGCAAGGCAAGGCAAGGCAAGGAAATCCCAGGACAGGCAAGGCCAGACAAGGCAAGGCAAGGCAAGGCCAGGCCATGGAATGCAAGGTAAGGCAAGGCCAGGCCAGGAAAGGCAAGGCAAGGTAAGGCAAGGCCAGGCAAGGACAGGCCAGGCTAGGACACGCCAGGCAAGGCCAGGCAAGGCCAGGCAAGGCCAGGCAAGTCAAGGCCCGTCCAAACCAGAATATCCCTGGCAAGTGCAGGCAATGCAAGCCCAGGGCAGGCCAGGCCATGCCAGTCAAGGCAAGGCCAGGCCAGGTAAGGCAAGGAAAGACCGGGCCAGGCCAGGCCAGGCCAGGCCGGACAAGGCTAGGACAGGCAAGTCATGTCCAGGCCAGGGAAGGCAAGGCTCAGCAAGGCAATGCCAGGCATGGCCAGGCCATGCAGGGCAAGGCCAGGCCAGGCAAGGCAAGGCAAGTCAAGGCAATGTAAAGCAAGGCAAGGCACAGCAAGGCAAAGCAATGCAAGGCAAAGGAAAGCAAGGCAAGGCAAGGCAAGACACGGCAAGGCATAGCAAGGCCAGGCAAGGCAAGGAAATCCCAGGCCTGGCAAGCCAGGGCAAGGCCAGGCCATGCCGGGCAAGCCAGGCCAGGCAAGGTAAGGCAAGACAAGGCAAGGCAAGGCAAGGCAAGGCCACGCAAGGCAATGTAAAGCATGACAAGGCCAAGCAAGGCCAGGCCAGGCCAGGCCAGGCAAGGAAGTGCTGGACAGGCAAGATATGGCCAGGCATGGCCAGGCAAGGCCTGGCCAGGCAAGGCAAGGCAAGGCAAGGCCAGGCCAGGGCAAGCCAGGCCAGGCCAAGCAAGGCCAGGATAGACAAGGAAGTCCAGGCCAGGCAACACAATACTAGGCAAGGCAAGGCCAGTCAAGGCCAGGCCATGCCGGGCAAGGCCAGGCCATTCCGGGCAAGACCAGGCCAGGCCAGGCAAGGCAACACTAGGCCAGGCAAGGCCAGGCAAGGCAATGCAACGGAAGGGAAGGTAAGGCACGGCAAGGCCAAGGAAGGCCAGGCCAGGCAAGGCAATGCGAGGCAAAACAAATCAAGGCAAGGCAAAGGATGGCAAGGCAAGGCAAGGACAGATCAGGCCAAGCCAGGCCACGCAAAGCAAGGCCAACCACGGCAAGGCAAGGCAAGGCAAGGCCAGGCCATGCCGGGCAAGGCCAGGCCATTCCGGGCAAGGCAACACTAGGCAAGGCAAGGCCAGGCAAGGCAAGGTAAGGCACGGCAAGGCCAAGCAAGGCCAGGCCAGGCAAGGCAATGTTAGGGAAAACAAAGCAAGGCAAGGCAAAGGATGGCAAGGCAAGGCAAGGACAGATCAGGCCAAGGCAGACAAGCAAGGCAAGGCAAAGCAAGGCAAGGCAAGGCAAGGCCAGGCAAGGCATGACAGGACAAGGAAATCCTAGGCCAGGCAAGGCCAGGCAAGGCTAAGAAAGGCCAGGCAGGGCAAAGCAAGGCCACGCAAGGCAAAGCAAGGCAAAGCAACAAAAGACAAGGCAAGGCAAGGCCATGGAAAGAAAGGGAAGGCAAGGCAAGGCCAGGATATGCCAGAAAAGGCAAAGCAAGGCCAAGCCAGGCTTGGCCAGACAAGTCAAGGCAAGGCAAGACCAGGCAAGTCCACGCAGGCAAGGCGAGGACAGGCAAGGTAAGGCCAGAACAGTCCAAACCAGGCAAGGCAACGCAAGGCCAGGCCAGACAAGGCCAGGCAAGGCAAGTAAAGGCCAGGCAAGGCAAAGCAAGGCAAGGCCAGGCCAGGCCATGAAAGGCAAGGCAGGGCCAGGCCAGGCCAGGTCACGCAAGGCCAGGTAAGGAAAGGCAAGGCCAGGCCAGGCCAAGCAAGGCAAGGCCAGGCAAAGCAAGGCAAGGCAAGGAAAGGTAAGGCAAGGCCAGGCAAGATCATGACAGGCCAGGCCAGGCCAGGCCAGGCAAGGCCGTGCCGGGCAAGTAAGCTCTAGCCCAGGCAAGGAAAGCCTAGGCAAGGAAAGGCCAGGCAAGGCAAGGTAATGCAAAGCAAAGCACAACAAGGGCAAGCAAGGCAAGGCCAGGAAAGGCAAGGCCAGGCAAGGCAAAGCAAGGCACGGCAAAGGAAGGCAAGGCAAGGCAATGCAAAGCAAGGCAAGGCAAAGCAAGGCCAAGCAAGACAAGGACAGGTCAGGCCAGGCCAGGCCAAGCAACACAAGGCAAGGCAAGGCAAGGCAAGGCAAGGCAAGGAAATCCCAGGACAGGCAAGGCCAGACAAGGCAAGGCAAGGCAAGGCCAGGCCATGGAATGCAAGGTAAGGCAAGGCAAGGCCAGGAAAGGCAAGGCAAGGTAAGGCAAGGCCAGGCAAGGACAGGCTAGGCTAGGACACGCCAGGCAAGGCCAGGCAAGGCCAGGCAAGGCCAGGCAAGTCAAGGCCCGTCCAAACCAGAATATCCCTGGCAAGTGCAGGCAATGCAAGGCCAGGGCAGGCCAGGCCATGCCAGTCAAGGCAAGGCCAGGCCAGGTAAGGCAAGGAAAGGCCGGGCCAGGCCAGGCCAGGCCAGGCCGGACAAGGCTAGGACAGGCAAGTCATGTCCAGGCCAGGGAAGGCAAGGCTCAGCAAGGCAATGCCAGGCATGGCCAGGCCATGCAGGGCAAGGCCAGGCCAGGCAAGGCAAGGCAAGTCAAGGCAATGTAAAGCAAGGCAAGGCACAGCAAGGCAAAGCAATGCAAGGCAAAGGAAAGCAAGGCAAGGCAAGGCAAGACACGGCAAGGCATAGCAAGGCCAGGAAAGGCAAGGAAATCCCAGGCCTGGCAAGCCAAGGCAAGGCCAGGCCATGCCGGGCAAGCCAGGCCAGGCAAGGTGAGGCAAAACAAGGCAAGGCAAGGCAAGGCAAGGCCACGCAAGGCAACGTAAAGCACGACAAGGCCAAGCAAGGCCAGGCCAGGCCAGGCCAGGCAAGGAAGTGCAGGACAGGCAAGATATGGCCAGGCATGGCCAGGCAAGGCCTGGCCAGGCAAGGCAAGGCAAGGCAAGGCCAGGCCAGGGCAAGCCAGGCCAGGCCAAGCAAGGCCAGGATAGACAAGGAAGTCCAGGCCAGGCAACGCAATACTAGGCAAGGCAAGGCCAGTCAAGGCCAGGCCATGCCGGGCAAGGCCAGGCCATTCCGGGCAAGACCAGGCCAGGCCAGGCAAGGCAACACTAGGCCAGGCAAGGCCAGGCAAGGCAATGCAACGGAAGGGAAGGTAAGGCACGGCAAGGCCAAGGAAGGCCAGGCCAGGCAAGGCAATGCGAGGCAAAACAAAGCAAGGCAAGGCAAAGGATGGCAAGGCAAGGCAAGGACAGATCAGGCCAAGCCAGGCCACGCAATGCAAGGCCAACCAAGGCAAGGCAAGGCAAGGCAAGGCAAGGCCTGACAGGACAAGGAAATCCTAGGCCAGGCAAGGCCAGGCAAGGCAAAGAAAGGCCAGGCAAGGCAAAGCAAGGCAACGCAAGGCAAAGCAAGGCAAAGCAAGGAAAGACAAGGCAAGGCAAGGCCATGGAAGGAAAGGGAAGGCAAGGCAAGGCCAGGAAATGCCAGGGAAGGCAAGGCAAGGCCAAGCCAGGCTTGGCCAGACAAGTCAAGGCAAGGCAAGACCAGGCAAGTCCACGCCAGGCAAAGCGAGGCCAGGCAAGGTAAGGCCAGAACAGTCCAAACAATGCGAGGCAAGGCAAGGCCAGGCAAGGAAAGGCAAAGCAAGGCCAGGCAAGACCATGACAGGCCAGGACAGGCCAGGCTGGGCAAGGCCGGGCCGGGCAAGTCAGGTCCAGCCCAGGCAAGGCAAGCCTAGGCAAGGAAAGGCAGGCAAGGCAAGGCAATGCAAAGCAAAGCACAACAAGGGCAATCAAGGCAAGGCCAGGAAAGGCAAGGCCAGGCAAGGCAAAGCAAGGCACGGCAAAGGAAGGCAAGGCAAGGCAATGCAAAGCAAGGCAAGGCAAAGCAAGGCCAAGCAAGACAAGGACAGGTCAGGCCAGGCCAGGCCAAGCACCGCAAGGCAAGGCACTGCAAGGCAAGACCAGACAAGGAAAGCCCAGGACAGGCAAGGCCAGACAAGGCAAGGCAAGGCAAGGCCAGGCCATGGAATGCAAGTTAAGGCAAGGCAAGGCCAGGCCAGGTAAGGCAAGGAAAGGCCAGGCCAGGCCAGGCCAGGCATGGCTAGGCATGGCAAAACCAGGCCAGGCAAAGCAAGGTCAGGCAAGGCAAGGCAAGGCAAGGAAGGCAAGGCAAGGCAAGGCAAGGAAAGGAAAGGCAAGGGAAGGCAAGGAAAGGCAAGGAAAAACAAGGCAGATCCGGGACAAGGAAAAACAAGGCCATGGAAGGCAAGGCAAGACAAGGCCAGGCCAGGCCCGGCCAGGCCAGGCAAGGCAAGTTCAGGCAAAGCAAGGCAAGGCAAGGCAAGGCAAGGCAAGGCACAGCCAGGTATGGCCAGGCAAGGCCTGGCAAGTCAAGGCAAGGCCAGGCAAGGCCAGGCCAGGCCAAGCCAGGTCAGGCCGGACAAGGCTAGGACAGGCAAGTCATGTCCAGGCCAGGGAAGGAAAGGCTCAGCAAGGCAATGCCAGGTAAAGCCAGGCCATGCAGGGCAAGGCCAGGCCAGGTAATGCAAGGCAAGTCAAGGCAATGTAAAGTAAGGCAAGGCACAGCAAGGCAAAGGAATGCAAGGCAAAGGAAGGCAAGGCAAGGCAAGGCAAGACCAGGCAAGGAATAGCAAGGCCAGGCAAGGCCAGGAAATCCCAGGCTTGGCAAGGCCAGGCCAAGCAAGGACAGGACAGGCAAGGCAAGTCCAAGCCAGGCAACTCCAGGCCAGGCCAGGCAAGGCCAGGCAAGGCCAGGCCAAGCCAGGCAAAGCCAGGCCAGGCAAGGCAAGGCAAGGCAAGGCAAGGCAAGGCAAGGCAAGGCCAGGCTAGGGCAAGCCAGGCCAGGCCAAGCAAGGCCAGGATAGACAAGGAAGTCCAGGCCAGGCAACGCAATACTAGGCAAGGCAAGGCCAGGCAAGGCCAGGGCATTCCGGGCAAGACCAGGCCAGGCCAGGCAAGGCAACACTAGGCCAGGCAAGGCCAGGCAAGGCAATGCAACGGAAGGCAAGGTAAGGCACGGCAAGGCCAAGGAAGGCCAGGCCCGGCAAGGCAATGCGAGGCAAAACAAAGCAAGGCAAGGCAAAGGATGGCAAGGCAAGGCAAGGACAGATCAGGCCAAGCCAGGCCACGCAAGGCAAGGCCAACCAAGGCAAGGCCAGGTAAGGCAAGGCCTGACAGGACAAGGAAATCCTAGGCCAGGCAAGGCCAGGCAAGGCTAAGAAAGGCCAGGCAAGGCAAAGCAAGGCAACGCAAGGCAAAGCAAGGCAAAGCAAGGAAAGACAAGGCAAGGCAAGGCCATGGAAGGAAAGGGAAGGCAAGGCAAGGCCAGGAAATGCCAGGGAAGGCAAGGCAAGGCCAAGCCAGGCATGGCCAGACAAGTCAAGGCAAGGCAAGACCAGGCAAGTCCACGCCAGGCAAAGCGAGGCCAGGCAAGGCAAGGCCAGAACAGTCCAAACAATGCGAGGCAAGGCAAGGCCAGGCAAGGAAAGGCAAAGCAAGGCCAGGCAAGACCATGACAGGCCAGGACAGGCCAGGCTGGGCAAGGCCGGGCCGGGCAAGTCAGGTCCAGCCCAGGCAAGGCAAACCTAGGCAAGGAAAGGCAGGCAAGGGAAGGCAATCCAAAGCAAAGCACAACAAGGGCAATCAAGGCAAGGCCAGGAAAGGCAAGGCCAGGCAAGGCAAAGCAAGGCACGGCAAAGGAAGGCCAAGCAAGACAAGGACAGGTCAGGCCAGGCCAGGCCAAGCACTGCAAGGCAAAGGCAAGGCACGGCAAGGCAAGACCAGACAAGGAAAGCCCAGGACAGGCAAGGCCAGACAAGGCAAGGCAAGGCAAGGCCAGGCCATGGAATGCAAGGTAAGGCAAGGCAAGGCCAGGAAAGGCAAGGCAAGGTAAGGCAAGGCCAGGCCAGGCCAGGCCAGGCTAGGACACACCAGGCAAGGCCAGGCAAGGCAAGGCAAGTCAAGGCCAGTCCAAACCAGAATATCCCTGGCAAGTGCAGGCAATGCAAGGCCAGGGCAGGCCAGGCCATGCCAGTCAAGGCAAGGCCAGGCCAGGTAAGGCAAGGAAAGGCCGGGCCAGGCCAGGCCAAGCATGGCTAGGCATGGCAAAACCAGGCCAGGCAAAGCAAGGTCAGGCAAGGCAAGGCAAGGCAAGGCAAGGCAAGGCAAAGCAAGGAAAGGCAAGGAAAGGCAAGGGAAGGCAAGGAAAGGCAAGGAAAAACAAGGCAGATCCAGGCAAGGAAAAACAAGGCCATGGAAGGCAAGGCAAGACAAGGCCAGGCCAGGCCCAGCCAGGCCAGGCAAGGCAAAGCCAGGCAAAGCAAGGCAAGGCAAGGCAAGGCAAGGCAGAGCCAGGTATGGCCAGGCAAGGCCTGGCAAGTCAAGGCAAGGCCAGGCAAGGCCAGGCCAGGCCAAGCCAGGTCAGGCCGGACAAGGCTAGGACAGGCAAGTCATGTCCAGGCCAGGGAAGGCAAGGCTCAGCAAGGCAATGCCAGGTAAAGCCAGGCCATGCAGGGCAAGGCCAGGCCAGGTAATGCAAGGCAAGTCAAGGCAAGGTAAAGTAAGGCAAGGCACAGCAAGGCAAAGGAATGCAAGGCAAAGGAAGGCAAGGCAAGGCAAGGCAAGACCAGGCAAGGAATAGCAAGGCCAGGCAAGGCCAGGAAATCCCAGGCTTGGCAAGGCCAGGCCAAGCAAGGACAGGACAGGCAAGGCAAGTCCAGGCCAGGGAGGCAAGGCCAGGCAAGGCAAGGCCAGGCAAGGCCAGGCCAGGCCAGGCCAGGCAAGGCCAGGCCAGGCCAGGCAAGGAAGTGCAGGACAGGCAAGATATGGCCAGGCATGGCCAGGCAAGGCCTAGCCAGGCAAGGCAAGGCAAGGCCAGGCCAGGGCAAGCCAGGCCAGGCCAAGCAAGGCCAGGATAGACAAGGAAGTCCAGGCCAGGCAACGCAATACTAGGCAAGGCAAGGCCAGGCAAGGCCAGGCCATTCCGGGCAAGACCAGGCCAGGCCAGGCAAGGCAATGCGAGGCAAAACAAAGCAAGGCAAGGCAAAGGATGGCAAGGCAAGGCAAGGACAGATCAGGCCAAGCCAGGCCACGCAAGGCAAGGCCAACCAAGGCAAGGCCAGGCAAGGCCTGACAGGACAAGGAAATCCTAGGCCAGGCAATGCCAGGCAAGGCTAAGAAAGGCCAGGCAAGGCAAAGAAAAGCCACGCAAGGCAAAGCAAGGCAAAGCAAGGAAAGACAAGGCAAGGCAAGGCCATGGAAGGAAAGGGAAGGCAAGGCAAGGCCAGAAAACGCCAGGGAAGGCAAGGCAAGGCCAAGCCAGGCTTGGCCAGACAAGTCAAGGCAAGGCAAGACCAGGCAAGTCCACGCCAGGCAAGGCGAGGCCAGGCAAGGTAAGGCCAGAACAGTCCAAATAATGCCAGGCAAGGCAAGGTCAGGCAAGGAAAGGCAAAGCAAGGCCAGGCAAGACCATGACAGGCCAGGACAGGCCAGGGTGGGCAAGGCCGGGCCGGGCAAGTCAGGTCCAGCCCAGGCAAGGCAAGCCTAGGCAAGGAAAGGCCAGGCAACGCAAGGCAATGCAAAGCAAAGCACAACAAGGGCAATCAAGGCAAGGCCAGGAAAGGCAAGGCCAGGCAAGGCAAAGCAAGGCACGGCAAAGGAAGGCAAGGCAAGGCAATGCAAAGCAAGGCAAGGCAAAGCAAGGCCAAGCAAGACAAGGACAGGTCAGGCCAGGCCAGGCCAAGCACCGCAAGGCAAGGCAAGGCACGGCAAGGCAAGACCCTGACAGGCCAGGACAGGCCAGGCTGGGCAAGGCCGTGCCAGGCAAGTCAGGTCCAGCCCAGGCAAGGCCAGGCAAGGCAAAGAAAGGCCAGGCAGGGCAAAGTAAGGCAAGGCAAGGCAAGGCCATAGAAGGAAAGGGAAGGCAAGGCAAGGCCAAGCCAGGGTAGGCCAGGCAAGGCAAGGCAAGGCAAGTCCACACCAGGCAAAGCGATGCCAGGCAAGGTAAGGCCAGAACAGTCCAAACCAGGCCAGGAAAAGCAAGGCCAGGCCAGGCAAGTCCTGGCAAGACAAGGCAAGGCCAGGACTGTCCAAACCAGGACAGGCAAGGCAAGCCCTGGAGAGGCAAGGCCAGGCCAGGCCAGTCCAAACCAGGCCAGGCAAGGCAAGGCCATGCCAGGCAAGGCAAGGCCAGGCAAGGCAAAGCAAGGGAAGGCCAAACCAGGCCATGCAAGGCAAGGCCAGGCCAGGCACGGCAAGCCTAGGCAAGGAAAGGCCAGGCGAGGCAAGGTAATGCAAAACAAATCACAACAAGGGCAAGCAAGGACAGGCCAGGAGGGGCATGGGAAGGCAAGGCAAAGCAGGGTACGGCACAGGAAGGCAGGGCAATTCAATGCAAAGCAAGTCAAGGCAAAGAATGGCAAGGCAAGGCAAGGACAGATCCGGCCAAGCCAGGCCAGGCAAGGCAAGGCCTGGCCAGGCCAGGCCAGGCAAGGCAGGGCAAGGCCTGGCCAGGCCATGCAAGGCAAGGCAAGGCAGGGCAAGGCCAGGCCAGGCCACGCAAGGCCAGGTAAGGAAAAACCAGGCCAGGCCAGGCCAGGCCAGGCAAGGCAAGGCAAGGGAAGGCAAGGCACTTCCAGGCAAGACCATGACAGGCCAGGACAGGCCAGGCTGGGCAAGGCCGGGCCGGGCAAGTCAGGTCCAGCCCAGGCAAGGCAAGCCTAGGAAAGGAAAGGCAGGCCAGGCCAGGCAAGGCAAAGCAAGGCACGGCAAAGGTAGGCAAGGCAAGGCAATGGAAAGCAAGGCAAGGCAAAGCAAGGCCAAGCAAGACAAGGACAGGTCAGGCCAGGCCAGGCCAAGCACCGCAAGGCAAGGCAAGGCAAGACCAGACAAGGAAAGCCCAGGACAGGCAAGGCCAGACAAGGCAAGGCAAGGCAAGGCCAGGCCATGGAATGCAAGGTAAGGCAAGGAAAGGCCAGGAAAGGCAAGGCAAGGTAAGGCAAGGCAAGGCCAGGCCAGGCCAGGCCAGGCTAGGACACACCAGGCAAGGCCAGGCAAGGCAAGGCAAGTCAAGGCCAATCCAAACCAGAATGTCCCTGGCAAGTGCAGGCAATTCAAGGCCAGGGCAGGCCAGGCCATGCCAGTCAAGGCAAGGCCAGGCCAGGTAAGGCAAGGAAAGGCCGGGCCAGGCCAGGCCAGGCAAAGCAAGGTCAGGCAAGGTAAGGCAAGGCAAGGGAAGGCAAGGCAAGGCAAGGAAAGGAAAGGCAAGGGAAGGCAAGGAAAGGCAAGGAAAAACAAGGCAGATCCGGGCAAGGAAAAACAAGGCCATGGAAGGCAAGGCAAGACAAGGCCAGGCCAGGCAAGGCAAGTTCAGGCAAAGCAAGGCAAGGCAAGGCAAGGCAAGGCAAGGCACAGCCAGGTATGGCCAGGCAAGGCCTGGCAAGTCAAGGCAAGGCCAGGCAAGGCCAGGCCAGGCCAAGCCAGGTCAGGCCGGACAAGGCTAGGACAGGCAAGTCATGTCCAGGCCAGGGAAGGAAAGGCTCAGCAAGGCAATGCCAGGTAAAGCCAGGCCATGCAGGGCAAGGCCAGGCCAGGTAATGCAAGGCAAGTCAAGGCAAGGTAAAGTATAGCAAGGCACAGCAAGGCAAAGGAATGCAAGGCAAAGGAAGGCAAGGCAAGGCAAGGCAAGACCAGGCAAGGAATAGCAAGGCCAGGCAAGGCCAGGAAATCCCAGGCTTGGCAAGGCCAGGCCAAGCAAGGACAGGACAGGCAAGGCAAGTCCAAACCAGGCCAGGCAAGGCCAGGCAAGGCCATGCCGGGCAAAGCCAGGCCAGGCAAGGCAAGGCAAGGCAAGGCAAGGCAAGGCAAGGCAAGGCAAACAAGGCAAGGCAAGGCAAGGCAAGGCAAGGTAAAGCACGACAAGGCCAAGCAAGGCCATGCCAGGCCAGGCCAGGCCACGCAAGGAAGTTCAGGACAGGCAAGATATGGCCAGGCATGGCCAGGCAAGGCCTGGCCAGGCAAGGCAAGGCAAGGCAAGGCCAGGCCAGGGCAAGCCAGGCCAGTCCAAGCAAGGCCAGGATAGACAAGGAAGTCCAGGCCAGGCAACGCAATACTAGGCAAGGCAAGGCCAGGCAAGGCCAGGCCATGCCGGGCAAGGCCAGGCCATTCCGGGCAAGACCAGGCCAGGCCAGGCAAGGCAACACTAGGCCAGGCAAGGCCAGGCAAGGCAATGCAACGGAAGGCAAGGTAAGGCACGGCAAGGCCAAGGAAGGCCAGGCCAGCAAGGCAATGCGAGGCAAAACAAAGCAAGGCAAGGCAAAGGATGGCAAGGCAAGGCAAGGCAAGACAAGGCAAGGCATAGCACGGCCAGGCAAGGCAAGGAAATCCCAGGCCTGGCAATGCCAGGCCAAGCAAGGCCAGGCCATGCCGGACAAGACGAGGCCAGACCAGGCAAGGCAACACTAGGCAAGGCAAGGCCAGGCAAGGCAATGCAACGGAAGGCAAGCTAAGGCACGGCAAGGCCAAGCAAGGCCAGGCCCGGCAAGGCAATGCAAGGCAAAACAAAGCAAGGCAAGGCAAAGGATGGCAAGGCAAGGCAAGGACAGATCAGGCCAAGCCAGGACACGCAAGGCAAGGCAAAGCAAGGCAAGGCAAGGCAAGGCAATGCAAGGCCTGACAGGACAAGGAAATCCTAGGCCAGGCAAGGCCAGGCAAGGCAAAGAAAGGCCAGGCAAGGCAAAGCAAGGCCACGCAAGGCAAAGCAAGGCAAAGCAAGGAAAGACAAGGCAAGGCAAGGCCATGGAAGGAAAGGGAAGACAAGGCAAGGCCAGGAAATGCCAGGGAAGGCAAGGCAAGGCCAAGCCAGGCTTGGCCAGACAAGTCAAGGCAAGGCAAGACCAGGCAAGTCCACGCCAGGCAAGGCGAGGACAGGCTAGGTAAGGCCAGAATAGTCCAAACCAGGCCAGGCAAGGCAAGGCCAGTCCAGGCAAGGCCAGGCAAGGCAAAGCAAGGCAAGGCAGGGTCAGGCCAGGCCAGGCCACACAAGGCCAGGTAAGGAAAGGCCAGGCCAGGCCAGGCCAAGCAAGGCAAGGCCAGGCAAAGCAAGGCAAGGCAAGGAAAGGTAAGGCAAGGCCAGGCAAGACCATGACAGGCCAGGACAGGCCAGGCCAGGCAAGGCCGGGCCGGGCAAGTCAGGTCCAGCCCAGGCAAGGGAAGCCTAGGCAAGGAAAGGCCAGGCAAGGCAAAATAATGCTAAGCAAAGCACAACAAGGGCAAGCAAGGCAAGGCCAGGAAAGGCAAGGCCAGGCAAGGCAAAGCAAAGCACGGCAAAGGAAGGCAAGGCAAGGCAATGCAAAGCAAGGCAAGGCAAAGCAAGGCCAAGCAAGACAAGGACAGGTCAGGCCAGGCCAGGCCAAGCACTGCAAGGCAAGGCAAGGCAAAGGAAGGCAAGGCAAGGCAATCCCAGGACAGGCAAGGCCAGACAAGGCAAGGCAAGGCAAGGCCAGGCCATGGAATGCAAGGTAAGGCAAGGCAAGGCCAGGAAAGGCAAGGCAAGGTAAGGCAAGGCCAGGCCAGGCCAGGCCAGGCTAGGCTAGGACACGCCAGGCAAGGCCAGGCAAGGCATGGCAAGTCAAGGCCCGTCCAAACAAGAATGTCCCTGGCAAGTGCAGGCAATGCAAGGCCAGGGCAGGCCAGGCCATGCCAGTCAAGGCAAGGCCAGGCCAGGTAAGGCAAGGAAAGGCCGGGCCAGGCCAGGCCAGGCATGGCTAGGCATGGCAAAACCAGGCCAGGCAAAGCAATGTCAGGGAAGGCAAGGCAAGGCAAGGCAAGGCAAGGCAAGGAAAGGCAAGGCAAGGAAAGGCAAGGGAAGGCAAGGAAAAACACGGAAAAACAAGGCAGATCCAGGCAAGGAAAAACAAGGCCATGGAAGGCAAGGCAAGGCAAGGCAAGGCCCGGCCAGGCCAGGCAAGGCAAGGCCATGCAAAGCAAGGCAAGGCAAGGCAAAGCAAGGGAAGGCCAGGCCAGGCCATGCAAGGCAAGGCAGGGCCAGGCCAGGCCAGGCCACGCAAGGCCAGGACAGGCCAAGACCAGGCCAGGCCAGGCCAAGCAAGGCAAGGCCAGGCAAAGCAAGGCAAGGCAAGAAAAGGTAAGGCAAGGCCAGGCAAGACCATGGCAAGTCAGGTCCAGGCCAGGCACGGCAAGCCTAGGCAACGAAAGGCCAGGCGAGTCAAGGTAATGCAAAACAAATCACAACAAGGGCAAGCCAGGCCAGGCCAGGAAAGGCATGGGAAGCCAAGGCAAAGCAGGGTACGGCAAAGGAAGGCAGGGCAATTCAATGCAAAGCAAGTCAAGGCAAAGAATGGCAAGGCAAGGCAAGGACAGATCCGGCCAAGCCAGGCAAGGCAAGGCAAGGCCTGGCCAGGCCAGGCCAGGCAAGGCAGGGCAAGGCCTGGCCAGCCCATTCAAGGCAAGGCAAGGCAGGGCAAGGCCAGGCCAGGCCACGCAAGGCCAGGTAAGGAAAAACCAGGCCAGGCCAGGCCAAGCAAGGCAAGGCAAGGCAAGGGAAGGCAAGGCACGTCCAGGCAAGACCATGACAGGCCAGGACAGGCCAGGGTGGGCAAGGCCGGGCCGGGCAAGTCAGGTCCAGCCCAGGCAAGGCAAGCCTAGGCAAGGAAAGGCCAGGCAACGCAAGGCAATGCAAAGCAAAGCACAACAAGGGCAAGCAAGGCAAGGCCAGGCAAGGCAAAGCAAGGCACGGCAAAGGAAGGTAAGGCAAGGCAATGGAAAGCAAGGCAAGGCAAAGCAAGGCCAAGCAAGACAAGGACAGGTCAGGCCAGGCCAGGCCAAGCACTGCAAGGCAAGGCCAGACAAGGCAAGGCAAGGCAAGGCCAGGCCATGGAATGCAAGGTAAGGCAAGGCAAGGCCAGGAAAGGCAAGGCAAGGTAAGGCAAGGCCAGGCCAGGCCAGGCCAGGCTAGGACACACCAGGCATGGCCAGGCAAGGCAAGGCAAGTCAAGGCCCGTCCAAACCAGAATATCCCTGGCAAGTGCAGGCAATGCAAGGCCAGGGCAGGCCAGGCCATGCCAGTCAAGGCAAGGCCAGGCCAGGTAAGGCAAGGAAAGGCTGGGCCATGGAATGCAAGGTAAGGCAACGCAAGGCCAGGAAAGGCAAGGCAAGGTAAGGCAAGGCCAGGCCAGGCCAGGCCAGGCTAGGACACACCAGGCAAGGCCAGGCAAGGCAAGGCAAGTCAAGGCCCGTCCAAACCAGAATATCCCTGGCAAGTGCAGGCAAGGCAAGGCCTGGACAGGCCAGGCCAGGCAAGGCAGGGCAAGGCCTGGCCAGCCCATTCAAGGCAAGGCAAGGCAGGGCAAGGCCAGGCCAGGCCACGCAAGGCCAGGTAAGGAAAAACCAGGCCAGGCCAGGCCAAGCAAGGCAAGGCAAGGCAATGGAAGGCAAGGCAAGTCCAGGCAAGGCAAGTCCAGCCCAGGCAAGGCAAGGCCAGGCAAGGCCAGGCCAGGCCAGGGCAAGCCAGGCCAGGCCAAGCAAGGCCAGGACTGGCAAGGAAAGTCCAGGTTAGGCAAGGCAACGCTCAGCAAGGCAAGACCAGGCAAGTCCAGGCCATGCCGGGCAAGACCAGGCCAGGCCAGGCAAGGCAAGCCAAGGCAAGCCAAGGTAAGGCAAGGTAAGGCATGGCAAGTCCAAGCAAGGCCAGGCCAGGCAAGGCTAGGAGAGGCAAGTCATGTCCAGGCCAGGGAAGGAAAGGCTCAGCAAGGCAATGCCAGGTAAAGCCAGGCCATGCAGGGCAAGGCCAGGTCAGGTAATGCAAGGCAAGTCAAGGCAAGGTAAAGTACGGCAAGGCACAGCAAGGCAAAGGAATGCAAGGCAAAGGAAGGCAAGGCAAGGCAAGGCAAGACACGGCAAGGCATAGCAAGGCCAGGCAAGGCCAGGAAATCCCAGGCTTGGCAAGGCCAGGCCAAGCAAGGACAGGACAGGCAAGGCAAGTCCAGGCAAGGCAAGGCAAGGAAATCCCAGGCCTGGCAATGCCAGGCCAAGCAAGGCCAGGCCATGCCGGGCAGGACGAGGCCCGACCAGGCAAGGCAACACTAGGCAAGGCAAGGCCAGGCAAGGCAAGGCAAGAGAAGGCAAGGTAAGGCACGGCAAGGCCAAGCAAGGCCAGGCCAGCAAGGCAATGCAAGGCAAAACAAAGCAAGGCAAGGCAAAGGATGGCAAGGCAAGGCAAGGACAGATCAGGCCAAGCCAGGCCACGCAAGGCAAGGCAAAGCAAGGCAAGGCAAGGCCTTACAGGACAAGGAAATCCTAGGACAGGCAAGGCCAGGCAAGGCAAAGAAAGGCCAGGCAAGGAAAAGCAAGGCCACGCAAGGCAAAGCAAGGCAAAGCAACAAAAGACAAGGCAAGGCAAGGCCAAGACAGGCTTGGCCAGACAAGTCAAGGCAAAGCAAGGCCAGGCAAGACCATGACAGGGCAGGACAGGCCAGGCTGGGCAAGGCCGGGCCGGGCAAGTCAGGTCCAGCCCAGGCAAGGCAAGCCTAGGCAAGGAAAGGCCAGGCAAGGCAAGGCAATGCAAAGCAAAGCACGACAAGGGCAATCAAGGCAAGGCCAGGAAAGGCAAGGCCAGGCAAGGCAAAGCAAAGCACGGCAAAGGAAGGCAAGGCAAGGCAATGCAAAGCAAGGCAAGGCAAAGCAAGGCCAAGCAAGACAAGGACAGGTCAGGCCAGGCCAGGCCAAGCACCCCAATGCAATGCAAGGGAAGGCAAGGCAAGACCAGGCAAGGAAATCCCAGAACAGGCAAGGCCAGACAAGGCAAGGCAAGGCAAGGCTAGGCCATGGAATGCAAAGTAAGGCAAGGCAAGGCCAGGAAAGGCAAGGCAAGGTAAGGCAAGGCCAGGCCAGGCCAGGCCGGCTAGGACACACCAGGCAAGGCCAGGCAAGGCAAGGCAAGTCAAGGCCCGTCCAAACCAGAATATCCCTGGCAAGTGCAGGCAATGCAAGGCCAGGGCAGGCCAGGCCATGCCAGTCAAGGCAAGGCCAGGCCAGGTAAGGCAAGGAAAGGCCGGGCCAGGCCAGGCCAGGCATGGCTAGGCATGGCAAAACCAGGCCAGGCAAAGCAAGGTCAGGCAAGGCAAGGCAAGGAAAGGCAAGGAAAGGCAAGGCAAGGCAAGGAAAAGGAAAGGCAAGGGAAGGCAAGGAAAGGCAAGGAAAGGCAAAGGAAGGCAAGGAAAGGCAAGGAAAAACAAGGCAGATCCAGGCAAGGAAAAACAAGGCCATGGAAGGCAAGGCATGACAAGGCCAGGCCAGGCCCGGCCAGGCCAGGCAAGGCAAGGCAAGGCAAGGCAAGGCAAGTCAATGCAAGGCAAGGCAACGCAAGGCAAGGCAAGGCCTGACAGGACAAGGAAATCCTAGGCCAGGCAAGGCAAAGCAAAGCAAAGCAAGGAAAGACAAGGCAAGGCAAGGCCATGGAAGGAAAGGGAAGGCAAGGCAAGGCCAGGAAATGCCAGGGAAGGCAAGGCAAGGCCAAGCCAGGCTTGGCCAGACAAGTCAAGGCAAGGCAAGACCAGGCAAGTCCACGCCAGGCAAGGCGAGGCCAGGCAAGGTAAGGCCAGAACAGTCCAAACAATGCCAGGCAAGGCAAGGCCAGGCAAGGAAAGGCAAAGCAAGGCCAGGCAAGACCATGACAGGCCAGGACAGGCCAGGCTGGGCAAGGCCGGGCCGGGCAAGTCAGGTCCAGCCCAGGCAAGGCAAGCCTAGGCAAGGAAAGGCCAGGCAAGGCAAGGCAATGCAAAGCAAAGCACAACAAGGGCAATCAAGGCAAGGCCAGGAAAGGCAAGGCCAGGCAAGGCAAAGCAAGGCACGGCAAAGGAAGGCAAGGCAAGGCAATGCAAAGCAAGGCAAGGCAAAGCAAGGCCAAGCAAGACAAGGACAGGTCAGGCCAGGCCAGGCCAAGCACCGCAAAGCAAGGCAAGGCAAGGCAAGGCAAGACCAGGCAAGGAAATCCCAGGACAGGCAAGGCCAGACAAGGCAAGGCAAGGCAAGGCTAGGCCATGGAATGCAAGGTAAGGCAAGGCAAGGCCAGGAAAGGCAAGGCAAGGTAAGGCAAGGACAGGCCAGGTCAGGCCAGGCTAGGACACACCAGGCAAGGCCAGGCAAGGCAAGGCAAGTCAAGGCCTGTCCAAACCAGAATATCCCTGGCAAGTGCAGGCAATGCAAGGCCAGGGCAGGCCAGGCCATGCCAGTCAAGGCAAGGCCAGGCCAGGTAAGGCAAGGAAAGGCCGGGCCAGGCCAGGCCAGGCATGGCTAGGCATGGCAAAACCAGGCCAGGCAAAGCAAGGTCAGGCAAGGCAAGGCAAGGCAAGGCAAGGAAAGGCAAGGAAAGGCAAGGCAAGGGAAGGCAAGGGAAGGCAAGGAAAGGCAAGGAAAGGCAAAGGAAGGCAAGGAATGGCAAGGAAAAACAAGGCAGATCCAGGCCATGGAAGGCAAGGCAAGACAAGGCCAGGCCAGGCCCGGCCAGGCCAGGCAAGGCAAGGCCAGGAAAAGCAAGGCAAGGCAAGGCAAGGCAAGGCAAGGCAAGGCAAGGCACAGCCAGGTATGGCCAGGCAAGGCCTGGCAAGTCAAGGCAAGGCCAGGCAAGGCCAGGCCAGGCCAAGCGAGGCCAGGCCGGACAAGGCAAGGACAGGCAAGTCATGTCCAGGCCAGGGAAGGCAAGGCTCAGCAATGCAATGCCAGGCATGGCCAGGCCATGCAGGGAAAGGACAGGCCAGGCAAGGCAAGGAAAGTCAAGACAAGATAAAGCAAGGCAAGGCACAGCAAGACAAAGCAATGCAAGGCAAAGGAAGGCAAGGCAAGGCAAGGCAAGACCAGGCAAGGCATAGCAAGGCCAGGCAAGGCAAGGAAATCCCAGGCCTGGCAATGCCAGGCCAAGCAAGGCCAGGCCATGCCGGGCAAGACGAGGCCAGACCAGGGAAGGCAACACTAGGCAAGGCAAGGCCAGGCAAGGCAAGGCAAGAGAAGGCAAGGTAAGGCACGGCAAGGCCAAGCAAGGCCAGGCCAGGCAAGGCAATGCAAGGCAAAACAAAGCAAGGCCAGGCAAAGGATGGCAAGGCAAGGCAAGGACAGATCAGGCCAAGCCAGGCCACGCAAGGCAAGGCAAAGCAAGGCAAGGCAAGGCAAGGCAAGGCAAGGCCTGACAGGACAAGGAAATCCTAGGCCAGGCAAGGCCAGGCAAGGCAAAGAAAGGCCAGGCAAGGCAAAGCAAGGCCACGCAAGGCAAAGCAAGGCAAAGCAAGGAAAGACAAGGCAAGGCAAGGCCATGGAAGGAAAGGGAAGGCAAGGCAAGGCCAGGAAATGCCAGGGAAGGCAAGGCAAGGCCAAGCCAGGCCTGGCCAGACAAGGCAAGGCAAGACCAGGCAAGTCCACGCCAGGCAAGGCGAGGCCAGGCAAGGTAAGGCCAGAATAGTCCAAACCAGGCCAGGCAAGGCAAGGCCAGGCCTGTCCAAACAAGAATGTCCCTGGCAAGTGCAGGCAATGTAAGGCCTTGGCAGGCCAGGCCATGCCAGTCAAGGCAAGGCCAGGCCAGGTAAGGCAAGGAAAGGCCGGGCCAGGCCAGGCCAGGCATGGCTAGGCATGGCAAAACCAGGCCAGGCAAAGCAAGGGAAAGCAAGGGAAGGCAAGGAAAGGCAAGGAAAAACAAGGCAGATCCAGGCAAGGA
This sequence comes from Gallus gallus, assembly GCF_016699485.2. Taxonomy (NCBI): domain Eukaryota; kingdom Metazoa; phylum Chordata; class Aves; order Galliformes; family Phasianidae; genus Gallus; species Gallus gallus. The sequence continues at coordinate 28,380 of NW_024096010.1, read as the reverse complement.
AAAACAAGGCCATGGAAGGCCAGGACAGACCAAGACCAGGCCCGGCCAGGCCAGGCAAGGCAAGGCCATGCAAAGCAAGGCAAGGCAAGGCAAGGCAAGGCACAGCCAGGCATGGCCTGGCAAGGCCTGGCAAGTCAAGGCCAGGCAAGGCCTGGCCAGGCCAGGCCAGACAAGGCTAGGACAGGCAAGTCATGTCCAGGCAAGGGAAGGCAAGGCTCAGCAAGGCAATGCCAGGCAAGGCCAGACCATGCCAGGCAAGGCAAGGCAACTCAAGGCAAGGTAAAGCAAGGCAAGGCACAGCAAGGCAAAGCAATGCAAGGCAAAGGAAGGCAAGGCAAGGCCTGACAGGACAAGGAAATCCTAGGCCAGGCAAGGCCAGGCAAGGCACAGAAAGGTCAGGCAGGGCAAAGCAAGGCAAGGCAAGGCAAAGCAAGGCCATGGAAGGAAAGGGAAGGCAAGGCAAGGCCAGGAAATGCCAGGGAAGGCAAGGCAAGGCCAAGCCAGGCTAGGCCAGACAAGGCAAGGCAAGGCAAGGCAAGGCAAGGCCAGGCAAGTCGACGCCAGGCAAGGCCAGGCAAGGCAAGGCAAGGCCAGGACAGTCCAAACCAGGCCAGGCAAGGCAAGCGCAGGACAGGCAAGGCCCGGCCAGGCTAGGCAAGGCCAGGCAATGCGAGGCCAGGCAAGGCAAGGAAAGGCCATTCAAGGCAAAGCAAGGGAAGGCCAGGCCAGGCCTAGAAATTCAAAGCCAGGCCAAGGCAAGCCAGGCCAGGCCACGCAAGGCCAGGTAAGGAAAGGCAAGGCCAGGCCAGTCCAAGCAAGGCAAGGCCAGGCAAACCATGGCAAGGCAAGGAAAGGTAAGGCAAGGCCAGGCAAGACCATGACAGGCCAGGACAGGCCAGGCCGGGCAAGGCCGGGCCGCGCAAGTCAGGTCCAGCCCAGGCAAGGCAAGCCTAGGCAAGGAAAGGCCAGGCAAGGCAAGGTAATGCAAAGCAAAGCACAACAATTGCAAGCAAGGCAAGGCCAGGAAAGGCAAGGCCAGGCAAGGCAAAGCAAGGCACGGCAAAGGAAGGCAAGGCAAGGCAATGCAAAGCAAGGCAAGGCAATGCAAAGCAAGGCAAGGCAAAGCAAGGCCAAGCAAGACAAGGAGAGGTCAGGCCAGGCCAGGCCCAGCAACGCAAGGCAAGGCAAGGCAAGGCAAGGCAAGGCAAGGCAAGGCAAGGCAAGGCAAGGCAGCAGGCAAGGAAATCCCAGGACAGGCAAGGCCAGACAAGGCAAGGCAAGGCAAGGCCAGGCCATGGAATGCAAGGTAAGGCAAGGCAAGGAAAGGTAAGGCCAGGCCAGGCAAGAGCATGGCAGGCCTGGACAGGCCAGGCCGGGAAAGGCCTGGCCAGGCAAGTCAGGTCCGGGCCAGGCACAGCAAGCCTAGGCAAGGAAAGGCCAGGCAAAGAAAGGTAATGCAATGCAAAGCACAACAAAAGCAAGCAAGGCCAGGCCAGGAAAGGCATGGGAAGGCAAGGCAAAGCAGGGTACGGCAAAGGAAGGCAAGGCAATTCAATGCAAAGCAAGGCAAGGCAAAGGATGGCAAAGCAAGGCAAGGACAGATCCGGCCAAGCCCGGCCAGGCAAGGCAAGGCCTGGCCAGGCCAGGCCAGGCCAGGCAAGGCAGGGCAAGGCCTGGCCAGGCCATGCAAGGCAAGGCAAAACAGGGCAAGGCCAGGCCAGGCCACGCAAGGCCAGGTAAGGAAAAACCAGGCCAGGCCAGGCAAAGCAAGGCAAGGCCAGGCAATGCAAAGAAAGGCAAGGCAAGGCAAGGACAGGTCAGGCCAAGCCAGGCATGGCAAGGCAAGGGAAGGCAAGGCAAGTCCAGGCAAGGCAAGGAAATCCCAGGCCAGGCAAGGCCAGGCCAAGCAAGGCCAGGCCAGGCAAGGCAAGGCATGGGAAGGCAAGGCAAGGCCAGGCAAGGCCAGGCCAGGGCAAGCCAGGCCAGGCCAAGCATGCCAGGCCAGGCAAGGCAAGTCCAGGCCAGGCAAGGCAAGGCCAGGCAAGGCCAGGCCAGGGCAAGCCAGGCCAGGACAAGCAAGGCCAGGACAGGCAAGGAAAGTCCAGGTTAGGCAAGGCAACACTCAGCAAGGCAAGACCAGGCAAGGCCAGGCCATGCCGGGCAAGACCAGGCCAGGCCAGGCAAGGCAAGGCAAGGCAAGCCAAGGCAAGCCAAGGTAAGGCAAGGTAAGGCACGGCAAGGCCAAGCAAAGCCAGGCCAGGCAGGGCAAGGTGAGGTAAAACAAGCTAGGCAAGGGAAAGGATGGCAAGGCAAGGCAGGGACAGACCAGGCCAAGCCAGACCACGCAAGGCAAGGCAAAGCCAGTCAAGGCAAGGCAAGGCAAGGCAAAGAAAGGCCAGGCAAGGCAAAGCAAGGCCAGGCAAGGCAAAGCAAGGAAAGACAAGGCAAGGCAAGGCAAGGCCATGGAAGGAAAGGGAAGGCAAGGCAAGGCCAGGAAATGCCAGGGAAGGCAAGGCAAGTCCACGCCAGGCAAGGCCAGGGAAGGCAAGGCAAGGCCAGGACAGTCCAAACCAGGCCAGGCAAAGCAAGGCCAGGCAAGGGAAGGCCAGGCCAGGCTAAGTAAGGCCAGGCAATGGAAGGCCAGGCCAGGCAAGGCAAGGCCAGGCCAGGCAAGGCAAGGCCAGGCAAGGCAAAGCAAGGGAAGGCCAGGCCAGGCCATGCAACGCAAGGCAGGGCCAGGCCAGGCCAGGCCACGCAAGGCCAGGTAAGGAAAGGCCAGGCCAGGCCATGCCAAGCAAGGCAAGGCAATGCAAAGCAAGGCTAGGCAAAGCAAGGCCAAGCAAGACAAGGACAGGTCAGGCCAGGCCAGGCCAGGCAAGGCAAGGCAAGGCAAGGCAAGGCAAGGCAAGGCAAGGCAAGGCCAGGTAAGGAAATCCCAGGACTAGGCAAGGCCAGACAAGGCAAGGCAAGGCAAGGCCAGGCCATGGAATGCAAGGTAAGGCAAGGCAAGGCCAGGAAAGGCAAGGCAAGGTAAGGCAACTCCCGGCAAGGCCAGACAAGGCAAGGAAATCCCAGGACAGGCAAGGCCAGATAAGGCAAGGCAAGGCACGGCAAAGGAAGGCAAGGCAAGGCAAAGCAAGGCCAGGCAAGACAAGGACAGGTCAGGCCAGGCCAGGCCAAGCAACCCAAGGCAAGGCAAGGCAAGGCCAGGCAAGGAAATCCCAGGACAGGCAAGGCCAGACAAGGCAAGGTAAGGCAAGGCCAGGCCAGGCCAGGCAAGGCAAGCTTAGGCATGGCAAAGGAAGGCAAGGTCTGGCCAGGCCAGGCCAGGCAAGGCAGGGCAAGGTTTGGCCAGGCCATGCAAGGCAAGGAAGGGCCAGGCCAGGCCAGGCGACACCAGGTGAGGTAAGGCAAGGCAAATCCAGGCCAGGCCAAGCAAGGCAAATCCAGGCAAAGCAAGGCAAGGCAAGGAAAGGCAAGGCAAGGCATGGTAATGCAAAGCACGGCAAGGGCAAGCAAGGCCATGCCAGGCAAGGCAAGGCCAGGCAATGCAAAGCAAGGCACGGCAGAGGAAGGCAAGGCAAGGCAATGCATAGCAAGGCAAGGCAAAGCAAGGCCAGGCAAGACAAGGCCAGGCCAGGCCAAGCAACGCAAGGCAAGGCAAGGCAAGGCAAGGCAAGGCAAGGCAAGGCAAGGCAAGGCAAGGCAAGTCCATGCCAGGCCAGGCCAGGCAAGGCAAAGCAAGGCAAGGCAAGGCAAGGCCAGGCAGGGCAAGTCCACACAAGGCAGGGCAAGGCTAGGCAAGGCAAGGCAATGCAAGTCCAGGCCAGGGCAGGTCCAGGCAATACAAGGCATGGCAGGGCTAGGCCAGGCCAGGCTAGGCAGGGCTAGGCACGGACAAGCAATTAAAGGCAATATCAGGCAAGGCCAGTCAAGGCAAGGCAAGGCAAGTCAAGTCCTGGCAAGTCCAGGCAAGGCAAGGCAAGTCCAGGCCAGGCAGGGCAAGGCAAGGCAAAGCAAGGCAAGGCAAGTCCAGGCCAGGCAGGGCAAGTCCACACAAGGCAGGGCAAGGCTAGGCAAGGCAAGGCAATGCAAGTCCAGGCCAGGGCAGGTCCAGGCAATACAAGGCATGGCAGGGCTAGGCCAGGCCAGGCTAGGCAGGGCTAGGCACGGACAAGCAATTAAAGGCAATACCAGGCAAGGCCAGTCAAGGCAAGGCAAGGCAAGTGAAGTCCTGGCAAGTCCAGGCAAGGCAAGGCAAGTCCAGGCCAGGCAGGGCAAGGCAAGTCCAAGCAAGGCAAGTCCAGGCCAGGCAAGGCAAGGCGATGCAAGGCAAGAAAAGGAAAGTTCAGGCAAGACAAAAAAAGGCCAGGCCAGGCAAGGCAACGCTAGGCAAGGCAAGTCCAGGCAAGGCCAGGCTATTCCAGGCCAGGCAGGGAACGCAAGGCAAGGCAAGTCACGGCCCGGCCAGGCAAGGCAATGCTAGGCAAGGCAAGGCCAGTCAAGTCAAGGCAAGGCAAGGCACGGCAAGGCAACACAAGACAAGTCCAGGCCTGGCAGAGCAAGGCAACTAAAGGCAGGGCTAGGCCAGGCAAGGCAAGGCAAAGCATGGCCAGGCCAGGCCATGCAGGCCAGGCAGGGCAAGTCCAGGCAAGGCAAGGGAAGTCCAGGCCATGCAAGGCAAGGCAAGGCAAGTCCAGGCCAGGCAGGGCAAGTCCAGGCAAGGCAAGGCAAGTCCTGGCCAGGCAGGGAAAGGCCAGGCCCAGCCAGGGAAGGCAACGCTAGACAAGGCAAGTCCAGGCAAGGCCAGGCCAGGCAAGTCCAGGCAAGGCCAGACAACGTAAGGCCAGGCTTTGTCAGGCAAGGCAACACTAGGCAAGGCAATGCCAGGCTAGACAAAACAAGGCCAGGCCAGGCAGGGCCTAGCAAGGCCAAGCAAGGCATAGCAAGTCCAGGCAAGGCAAGGCAAGTCCAGGCCAGACAGGGCCTAGCAAGGCCAAGCAAGGCATGGCAAGTCCAGGTAAGTCCAGACAAGGCCAGGAAAGAAAAGGCTAGTCCAGGAAAGGCCAGGCAAGGCAAGGCAAGGCCAAACAAGGCAAGGCAAGGCAAAACAAGGCCAGGCAATGCCAGGCAAGGAAAGGCAAATCCAGGCAAGGCCAGGCAATTCCAGGAAAGGCAAGGAATGTCCAGGAAAGTCAAGGCAAGTCCTGGCCAGGCAGGGCAAGGCAAGGCCAGGAAAGGCCAGGCAAGAAAAAGCAAGTCCAGGCAAGGCCAGGCAAGTCCAGACCAGGCAAGGGAAGTCCAGACCAGGCAGTGCAAGACAAGGCAAGGCAAGGCATTGCAAGTACAGGCCAGGCCAGTCTAGACAGGTCAAGGCAAGGCATGAACAGGCAAGGGAGGGCAAGGCAAGGCAAGGCCAGGCAAGGCAAGGCAAGGACAAGAAAGACAAGGCAACTGCAGTCAAGGCCAGGCAAGACAAAAGAACACCAGGCAAAACAAGGCCAGACAAGGCAAGGCCAGGCCAGGCCAGGCCAGGCTAGGCAAGGCAAGGCAAGGCAAGAACAAGCAAGACCAGGCAAGGCCAGGCAAGGCAGGGCAAGGTAAAGCCAGGCCAGGCAAGGCCAGGCAAAACAAAACAAGGCCAGGGCAGAAAAGGCAAGTCCTGGAGAGGCCAGGCAAGGCAAGGCAAGGCAAGTCCATGCCAGGCAGGGCAACTTCAGGCAAGGCAGGGCAAGGCCAGGCTAGGCAAGGCAATGTAAGGCCAGGCCAGGCCAGGCCAGGCAAGGCAAGTCAAGGCTTGGCAAGTCCAGGCAAGGCCAGGCAAGGCAAGGGAAGGCCAAACAAGGCAAGGCAAGGCAGAACAAGGCCAGGCAATGCCAGGCAAGGAAAGGCAAGTCCAGGCAAGGCCAGGCAAGGCCAGGCAAGTCCAGGAAAGGCAAGGAATGTCCAGGAAAGGCAAGGCAAGTCCAGGCCAGGCAAGCCAATGCAAGGCCAGGCCGGCCAAGCCCGACCAGGCAAGGCAAGGCAAGGCAATACCAGGCCAGTCCAGGCAGGGCAAGGCAAGGCAAGGCAATGCTAGGCAAGGCAAGTCCAGGCCCGGCAAGGCAAGGCAAGACAAGTCCACGCCAGGCATGGCAAGTCCAGGCAAGGCAGGGCAAGGCCAGGCTAGGCAAGGCAATGCAAGGCAAGGCCATGCCAGGCCAGGCCAGGCCAGGCAAGGCCAGGCAAGGCAAGGCTTGGCACGTCCGGGCAAGGCCCAGCAAGGCAAGGCAAGGCCATACAAGGCAAGGCAAGGCAAAACAAGGCCAGGCAAGGCCAGGCAAGAAAAGGCAAGTCCAGACAAGGCCAGGCAACTCCAGGAAAGGCAAGGAATGTCCAGGAAAGGCAAGGAATGTCCAGGAAAGGCAAGACAAGTCCAGGCCAGGCAGGGTAAGTCCAGGCCAGGCAAGGCAATGCAAGGCCAGGCCAGGCCAAGCCCGACCAGGCAAGGCATGGCAAGGCAAGGCCAGGCCAGGCCAGGCCAAGCAAGGTAAGGCAAGGCAAGAACAAGCAAGGCCAGGCAAGGCCAGGCAAGGCAGGGCAAGGCAAGGCAAGGCAGGACAAGGCAAGGCAAGGCCAAGAAAGGCAAGGCCAGCCAAGGCAAGTCCAGTCAAGGCCAGGCAAGACAAAACAAGAGGAGGCAAAACAAGGCCAGACCAGGCCAGGATAGGCCAGGCAAGGCAAGGCAAGGCAAGGCCAGGCCAGGCAAAGCCAGGCAAAACAAAACAAGGCTAGGCCATACAATGCAAAACCAGGCCCGGCCAGGTAAGGCAATGCTAGGAAAGGAAAGTCCAGTGAAGGCAAGGCAAGTTGAGGCCAGGCAGGGCAAGGCCAGGCAAGACAAGTCAAGGCCAGGCAAGTCCAGTCAAGTCATGGTAAGTCCAGTCAAGGCCAGGCAAGGCAAGGAAGACAAAACAAGGCCAGGCCAGACAAGGCAAGGCCAGGCCCGGCCAGGCAAGGCAACGCTAGGAAAGGCCAGGCTAGGCCAGTCAAGTCAAGGAAAGGCCAGGCAAGGCCAGGAAATTCCGTGCCAGGCAAGGCAAGTTCAGGCCAAGCAGGGCAGGGCAAGGCAAGTCCAGGCTAAGCAAGGCTTGTCCAGGCCAGGCCAAGGCAGTCCAGGCCCGGCCCGGTAAGGCAACGCTAGGAAAGGCAAGTCCAGTGAAGGCAAGGCAAGTCCAGGCAAGGCAGGGCAAGGCAAGGCGAGGCCATACAATGCAAAAGCAGGCCCGGCCCGGTAAGGCAACGCTAGGAAAGGCAAGTCCAGTGAAGGCAAGGCAAGTCCAGGCAAGGCAGAACAAGGCAAGGGAAGTCCAGTCCAGGCAGGGCCAGGCAAGGCCAAGCCAAGCAAGGCAAGTCCATGCAAGGCAGGGCAAGGCAAGGCAAGTCCAGTCCAGGCAGGGCCAGGCAAGGCCAAGCCAAGCAAGGCAAGTCCATGCAAGGCCAGCCAATGGCAGGCAAATCCCAGGCAAGGCAGGGCAAGGCAAGGCAAGGCAGGCCAAGGCCAGGCAAGGCAAGGCAATGCAAGGCAAGGCCAGTCCAGGCAGGGCAAATTCAGGCAAGACAAGGCAAGTCCAGGCCAGGCAGTTCAAGTGCAGGCAAGGCAAGGCCAGTCAAGGCAAGGCAAGGCAAGGCAAGGCAAGGCAAGTCCACGCAAGGCAGGGCAAGACTATGCAAAGCAAGGCAATGCAAGGCCAGGCCATGCAGGGCAAGTCAAGGCAAATACAGGCCAGGCAGGGCAAGTCTAGGCAAGGCAAGGCAAGTCCTGGCCAGGCAGGGAAAGGCCAGTCCAGGCCAGAGAAGGCAACGCTAGACAAGGCAAGTCCAGGCAAGGCCAGGCAAGAAAAACAAGGCCAGGCCAAACAAGGAAAGGCCAGGCCTGTTCAGGCAAAGCAACGCTAGGCAAGGCAAGGCCAGTCAAGGCAAGGCAAGGCAAGTCCAGGCAAGGCCAGGCAAGTCCAGGCAATACGAGGCCAGGCTAGGCTAGGCCAGGTGAGGCGAGGCAAGGCAAGGCAAGGCCAGGCCAGGCCAGGCAGGCCAGACCAAGAAGGGCCAGGAGAGGCCATTCAAGGCAAGGCAAGTCCAGGGAAGGCCAGGCAAGAAAAGGCAAGTCCAGGCAAGGCCAGGCCAGGCAAGGCAAGGCAAGGCAAGGCAAGGCAAGGCAAGTCCAGGCCAGGCAGGGCAAGTCCACGCAAGGCAGGGCAAGGCTAGGCAAGGCAAGGCAATGCAAGGCAAGGAAAGGCAAGTCCAGGCAAGGCCAGGCAATTCCAGGAAAGGCAAGGAATGTCCAGGAAAGTCAAGGCAGATCCAGGCCAGGCAGGGCAAGGGAAGGCCAGGAAAGGCCAGGCACTAAAAAGCAAGTCCAGGCAAGGCCAGGCAAGTCCAGGAAGGGCAAGGCAATGCAAGACCAGGCCAGGCCAAGCCCGACCAGGCAAGGCAAGGCCAGGGAAGGAAAGGCAAGACAAGTCACGGCAAGGCAAAGCCCAACAAGGCCAGGCAAGGCAAGGCAAGGTAAGCCAAGGCAAGGCAAGGGAAGGCAAGGCAATTCACAGCAAGGCAAGGCAAGGCAATGGAAGGCAATGGAAGGCAAGTCACAGCAATGCAAAGCCAGGCCAGGCAGGCCTAGATACGGCATGACAAGGCAAGGCAGATCCAGGCCAGGCCAGTACACTTGAGGCAAGGCCAGGACAGGCCAGGCAAAGGAAGGACCAGGCAACGCAAGGCCAGGCAAGGCAAGGCAAGGCAAGGTACGGCAAGGCAAACCCCAACAAGGCAAGGCAAGCCAAGGCAAGGCAAGGCAAGGCAAGTCAAGGCCAGGCCAGGCAAGTCCAGGCCAGGCCAGGCCAGGAGAGGTGGCAATGCCAGGCCATGCAAGCCCATGCAGGGATAGGCAAGGTTAGGCCAGGCCAGGCCTGGCCAGACAAGGCCAGGCAAGGCATGGAAACGAAAGGCCAGGCAAGGCAGGCAGGGCAAGGCAAGTCAAGGCTAGGCCAGTCCAGGCATAGCCGGGCCAGGCAAGGCAAACCCACGACAGGAGAGGCAAGGCCAGAAACGGCTAGGCAAGGCCAATCCAGGCCAGCAATGCAAGGCAAGGCAAGGCATGGCCTGACAAGGCAAGGCCAAGCAAGGCAAAGCAAGGCCAAGCAAAGCAAGGCAAGGTCAGGCAAGGCAAGCAGGTCAAGCCAAGTCAAGGCCAGGCCAGGCCAGGCCAGGCAAGGCAAGGCAAGGCAAGGCAAGGTCAGGCAAGGCAAGGCAAGCAGGTCAAGCCAAGTCAAGGCCAGGCCAGGCCAGGCCAGGCAAGGCAAGACAAGGCAAGGCCATGCCAGGCAAGACAAGGCAAGGCAAAGCAAGGCATGGCCTGGCCAGGCAAGGAAAGGCAAGTGTTGGCCAGGCCAGGCCAGGCCAGGTAAGGCAATTCTCGGCCATTTACGGCAAAGCAAAGCCAGGCAAGACAAGGAAAGGCAAGGCAAGTCAAGGCCAGGCCAGGCCAGGCCAGTACACTCGAGGCCAGGCAAGGCAAATAACACCAAGGCAAATCCAGGACTGGCAAGGCCAGGCCAGGCCAGGCCAAGTACAGATGAGCAAGGGAAAGCAAGGCAAGGCAAGGCAAGGCAAGTCGCAGAAATGCAAAGCCAGGCCAGGCAAGGCAAGGCTTGGCATGGCAAGGCAAGGCAGAGCCAGGCCAGGCCAGTACACTTGAGGCAAGGCCAGGCCACGGCAGGCAAAGGAAGGGCCAGGCCAGGCAAAGGAAGGACCAGGCAAGGCAAGGCCAGGGAAGGAAAGGCAAGGCAAGTCACTGCAAGGCAAAGCCCAACAAGGCCAGGCAAGCCAAGGCCAGGCAAGCCAAGGCAAGGCAAGGCAAGGCAAGGCAAGGCAATGGAAGGCAATGGAAGACAAGTCACAGCAATGCAAAGCCAGGCCTGGCAGGGCAAGGCTTGGCATGGCAAGGCAAGGCAGATCCAGGCCAGGCCAGTACACTTGAGGCAAGGCCAGGACAGGCCAGGCAAAGGAAGGACCAGGCAACGCAAGGCCAGGCAAGGCAAGGCAAGGCAAGTTATGGCAAGGCAAACCCCAACAAGGCAAGGCAAGCCAAGGCAAGGCAAGGCAAGGCAAGTCAAGGCAGATCCAGGCAAGTACACCTGAGGCAAGGCCAGGCCAGGCCAGGCAAACGAAGGGCCAGGCCAGGCAAATGAAGGACCAGGCAAGGCAAGGCCAGGGAAGGAAAGGCAAGGCAAGGCACGGCAAGGCAAACCCCAACAAGGCAAGGCAAGCCAAGGCAAGGCAAGGCAAGGCAAGTCAAGGCCAGGCCAGGCAAGTACACCTGAGGCAAGGCCAGGCCAGGCCAGGCAAACGAAGGGCCAGGCCAGGCAAATGAAGGACCAGGCAAGGCAAGGCCAGGGAAGGAAAGGCAAGGCAAGGCACGGCAAGGCAAAGCCCAACAAGGCAAGGCAAGGCAAGGCAAGGCAAGCCAAGGCAAGGCAAGGCAAGGCAAGTCAAGGCCAGGCCAGGCAAGTACACCTGAGGCAAGGCCAGGCCAGGCCAGGCAAACGAAGGGCCAGGCCAGGCAAATGAAGGACCAGGCAAGCCAAGGCAATTGAAGGCAATGGAAGGCAAGTCACAGCAATGCAAAGCCAGGCCAGGCAGGGCAAGGCGTGGCATGGCAAGGCAAGGCAGATCCAGGCCAGGCCAGTACACTTGAGGCAAGGCCAGGACAGGCCAGGCAAAGGAAGGACCAGGCAACGCAAGGCCAGGCAAGGCAAGGCAAGGCAAGGTACGGCAAGGCAAAGCCCAACAAGCCAAGGCAAGCCAAGGCAAGGCAAGGCAAGGCAAGTCAAGGCCAGGCCAGGCAAGGCAAGTCAAGGCCAGGCCAGGCAAGTCCATGCCAGGGCAGGCTAGGAGAGGTGGCAATGCCAGGCCATGCAAGCCCATGCAGGGATAGGCAAGGATAGGCCAGGCCAGGCCTGGCCAGACAAGGCCAGGCAAGGCATGGAAACGAAAGGCCAGGCAAGGCAAGCAGGGCAAGGCAAGTCAAGGCTAGGCCAGTCCAGGCATAGCCAGGCCAGGCAAGGCAAGGCTTGGCATGGCAAGGCAAGGCAGAGGCAGGCCAGGCCAGTACACTTGAGGCAAGGCCAGGCCAGGCCAGGCAAAGGAAGGACCAGGCAAGGCAAGGCCAGGGAAGGAAAGGCAAGGCAAGTCACTGCAAGGTAAAGCCCAACAAGGCCAGGCAAGGCAAGGCAAGGTAAGCCAAGGCAAGGCAAGGCAAGGCAAGGCAAGGCAATGGAAGGCAAGGCAATTCACGGCAAGGCAAAGCCCAACAAGGCAAGGCAAGGCAAGGCAATCAAGGCAAGGCAAGGCAAGGCAATGGAAGGCAATGGAAGGCAAGTCACAGCAATGCAAAGCCAGGCCAGGCAGGGCACGGCGTGGCATGGCAAGGCAAGGCAGATCCAGGCCAGGCCAGTACACTTGAGGCAAGGCCAGGACAGGCCAGGCAAAGGAAGGACCAGGCAACGCAAGGCCAGGCAAGGCAAGGCAAGGCAAGTTACGGCAAGGCAAACCCCAACAAGTCAAGGCAAGCCAAGGCAAGCCAAACCCAGGCCTGCCCAAGCCAGGCCAGGAGAGGTGGCAATGCCAGGCCATGCAAGCCCATGCAGGGATAGGCAAGGTTAGGCCAGGCCAGGCCTGGCCAGACAAGGCCAGGCAAGGCATGGAAACGAAAGGCCAGGCAAGGCAAGCAGGGCAAGGCAAGTCAAGGCTAGGCCAGTCCAGGCATAGCCGGGCCAGGCAAGGCAAACCCAGGACAGGAGAGGCAAGGCCAGAAACGGCTAGGCAAGGCCAATCCAGGCCAGCAATGCAAGGCAAGGCAAGGCATGGCCTGACAAGGCAAGGCCAAGCAAGGCAAAGCAAGGCCAAGCAAAGCAAGGCAAGGTCAGGCAAGGCAAGCAGGTCAAGCCAAGTCAAGGCCAGGCCAGGCCAGGCAAGGCAAGGCAAGGCAAGGCAAGGCCAGGCAAGGCAAGCAGGTCAAGTCAAGTGAAGGCCAGGCCAGGCCAGGCTATGCAAGGCAAAGCCAGGCCAGGCCAGGCAAGGCCTGGCCAGGCCATGCAAGACACAGCAAGGAAAGGCCAGGCAAGGCAAGGCCAGATTAAACAAGGCAAGGCAAGACAAGGCAAGGCCATGCCAGGCAAGACAAGGCAAGGCAAAGCAAGGCATGGCCTGGCCAGGCAAGGAAAGGCAAGTGTTGGCCAGGCCAGGCCAAGCCAGGTAAGGCAATTCTCAGCCAGTCACGGCAAAGCAAAGCCAGGCAAGACAAGGAAAGGCAAGGCAAGTCAAGGCCAGGCCAGGCCAGGCCAGTACACTCGAGGCCAGGCAAGGCAAGTAACACCAAGGCAATGGAAGGCAAGGCAAGGCCAGGCCAGGCCAGGCCAGGCCAAGTACAGATGAGCAAGGGAAAGCAAGGCAAGGCAAGGCAAGGCAATAGAAGGCAAGTCACAGGAATGCAAAGCCAGGCCAGGCAGGGCAAGGCGTGGCATGGCAAGGCAAGGCAGATTCAGGCCAGGCCAGTACACTTGAGGCAAGGCAAGGCCAGGCCAGGCAAGGCCTGGCCAGGCCATGCAAGACACAGCAAGGAAAGGCCAGGCCAGGCCAAGTACAGATGAGCAAGGGAAAGCAAGGCAAGGCAAGGCAAGGCAAGTCGCAGAAATGCAAAGCCAGGCCAGGCAAGGCAAGGCTTGGCATGGCAAGGCAAGGCAGAGCCAGGCCAGGCCAGTACACTTGAGGCAAGGCCAGGCCAGGCCAGGCAAAGGAAGGGCCAGGCCAGGCAAAGCAAGGACCAGGCAATGCAAAGCCAGGGAAGGAAAGGCAAGGCAAGTCACGGCAAGGCAAAGCCCAACAAGGCAAGGCAAGGCAAGGCAAGGGAAGGCAAGGCAAGGGAAGGCAATGGAATGCAGTGGAAGGCAAGGCAAGTCACGGCAAGGCAAAGCCCAACAAGGCAAGGCAAGGCAAGGCAAGGCAAGGCAAGTCACAGGAATGCAAAGCCAGGCCAGGCAGGGCAAGGCGTGGCATGGCAAGGCAAGGCAGATCCCGGCCAGGCCAGTACACCTGAGGCAAGGCCAGGCCAGGCCAGGCAAAGGAAGGGCCAGGCCAGGCAAATGAAGGACCAGGCAAGGCAAGGCCAGGGAAGGAAAGGCAAGGCAAGGCACGGCAAGGCAAAGCCCAACAAGGCAAGGCAAGGCAAGGCAAGGCAAGCCAAGGCAAGGCAAGGCAAGGCAATAGAAGGCAGTGGAAGGCAAGGGAATCACGGCAAGGAAAAGCCCAACAAGGCAAGGCAAGACAAGGCCAGGCAAGCCAAGGCAATTGAAGGCAATGGAAGGCAAGTCACAGCAATGCAAAGCCAGGCCAGGCAGGGCAAGGCGTGGCATGGCAAGGCAAGGCAGATCCAGGCCAGGCCAGTACACTTGAGGCAAGGCCAGGACAGGCCAGGCAAAGGAAGGACCAGGCAACGCAAGGCCAGGCAAGGCAAGGCAAGGCAAGGTACGGCAAGGCAAAGCCCAACAAGCCAAGGCAAGCCAAGGCAAGGCAAGGCAAGGCAAGTCAAGGCCAGGCCAGGCAAGGCAAGTCAAGGCCAGGCCAGGCAAGTCCATGCCAGGGCAGGCTAGGAGAGGTGGCAATGCCAGGCCATGCAAGCCCATGCAGGGATAGGCAAGGATAGGCCAGGCCAGGCCTGGCCAGACAAGGCCAGGCAAGGCATGGAAACGAAAGGCCAGGCAAGGCAAGCAGGGCAAGGCAAGTCAAGGCTAGGCCAGTCCAGGCATAGGCGGGCCAGGCGAGGCAAACCCAGGACAGGAGAGGCACGGCCAGGCAAGGCAAGGCAAGGCAAGGCAAAACCAGGCAAAGCAAGACCAGGCCAGGCCAGGCCGGGCAAAGGGAGGGCCAGGCCAGGCAAAGGAAGGACCAGGCAAGGCAAGGCCAGGGAAGGAAAGGCAAGACAAGTCACGGCAAGGGAAAGCCCAACAAGGCAAGGCAAGGCAAGGCAAGGCAAGGCAAAGGCAAGGCAAAGGCAAGGCAAGGCAAGGCAAGGCAAGGAAAGGCAAGGAAAGGCAAGGAAAGGCAAGGAAAGGCAAGGAAAGGCAAGGAAAGGCAAGGAAAGGAAAGGAAAGGAAAGGAAAGGAAAGGAAAGGAAAGGAAAGGAAAGGAAAGGAAAGGAAAGGAAAGGAAAGGAAAGGAAAGGAAAGGAAAGGAAAGGAAAGGAAAGGAAAGGAAAGGAAAGGAAAGGAAAGGAAAGGAAAGGAAAGGAAAATCCAAGTACGGATAAGCAAGGGAAAGCAAGGCAAGGTCTGGCAAGGCAAGGGAAGGTCAAATAAAACCCAGGCAAGGGTAGACAAGGCAAGATGAGGAAGGCCATGCAAGGAAAGGCACGGCCAGGCCAGGCAAGGCAAGGCAAGGCAAAACCAGGCAAAGCAAGACCAGGCCAGGCCAGGCCATGCCAGGCAAGGCCAGGTCAGACAAGGCAAGGCAAGGCAAGTCCAGTAAGGCCAGGCAAGGAAGTCCAGGCCGGACCAGGCCAGGCCACGCCAGGCAAAAAAAAGTAAGACCAGGAAGCCATGCAAGGAAAGACAAGGCCAGGCCAGGCCAGGCAGGGCCCAGCAAGGCAAGGCCCAGCAAGGCAAGGCCAGGCAAGGCAAGCACGGCAAGGCAAGGCAAGGCGAGGCCAGACCAGGCATAGCCAGGCCAGGCAAGGCAAAGCCAGGACAGGAAAGGCAAGGCCTGGCACAATTAGGCATGTTGTGACAAAGCCAGGCCAGGCCAGGCCAGGCAAGGCAAGGCCAGAAAAGGCAAGGCCAAGCACAGCAAGGCAAAGCACAGCAAGGCTGGGCAAGGCAAGGCGAGGCAAGGTGAGGCAAGGTAAGGCAAGGAAATGCAAGGCCATGCCAGGCTGGGCAAAGCAAGTCCAGGCAAGGCAAGACATGGAAAGGCAAGGCAAGGCAAGGCAAAGAAAGGCAAGGACATGCCAAAACAAGCAAGGCCAGGCAAAGCAAGGCCAAACAAGACCAGGCCAGGCCAGGCCAGGCCAGGCCAGGCATGGCAAGGATAGGCCAGACCAAGCCAGGAAGGCCAGGCAAGGAAAGGCCATGCCAGGCCAGGCAAGGCAAGGTCAGAGAAGACCAGGCAAGGCAAAGCAAGGCTAGGTCAGGCCAGGTAAGGCCAGGCCAGGCCAGGCCAGGCCAGGCCCAGCAAAGAAAGGCTAGGCAAGGCACGGCAATGAATGGTAATGCAATGCAAGGCCAGGAAGGCAAGGTAGGGCATTGCAGGGCAATGTCAGGCCAGGCTAGGCAAGGCAAGGAAGGGCAAGGCCAGGCCAGGCCAGTTCAGGCCAGGCAAGGCAAGGCAAGGCCAGGCAAGTCCAGGCCAGGAAAGGAAAGGCAAGGCCAGGCAAGTCCAGGAAAGGCAAGGCATGTCCAGGCCAGTCACAGCTAGGCAAGTAAAAGCCAGGCCATTCAAGGCAAGGCCAGGCCCGGCCAGACAAGGCAACACTTGGCAAGGCAAGGCCAGTCAAGGCCAAGCAAAACAAGGCAATGCAAGGCAAGTCCAGGCAAGGCCAGGCAAGCAATGCAAGGCAAAACAAGGCCAGGCCTGGCAAGGCAAGGCAAGGCCTGGCCTGGCAAGGCAAGTCCAGGCACGGCAAGGCCAGTCAAGGCAAGGCAAGTCCATACAAGTCCAGGCCAGGCAGGGCAATGCAAGTCAAGGCAAAACAGGGCAAGGTCAGGTAAGGCAAGGCCACGCAAGGCCAGGCAAGGCAAGGCAAGTCCAGGCAAGGCCAGGCAAGTCCAGGTAAGGCAAGGCAAGTCCAGGCCAGTCACGGCAAGGCGAGGCAAGTCCAGGCAAGGCAAGGCAATGCAAGGAAAGGCAACGCAAGGCCAGGCAAGTCACGCAAGGCCAGGCAAGGCAATCCAAGTCCAGGCAATGCCAGGCAAGTCCAGGCAAGTCCAGGCAAGTCCAGACCAGTCACAGCAAGGCAAGGCAAGGCCACGCAAGGCAAGGCAATGCAAGGCTAGTCCATACAAGGCCAGGAAAGTCCAGGCAAGTCCAGTCAAGGAAAGGCAAGACCAGGCAAGGCCAGGCAAGGCCAGGCAAGGCAAGGCAAGTCTAGGCCAGTCACAGCTAGGCAAGGCAAGGCCAGTCAAGGAAAGGCAAGGCCAGGAAAGTCAAGGCAAGGCAAGGCAAGTCCAGGGCAGTCACGGCAAGGCAAGCCAAGGCCAGGCAAAGCAAGGCAAGTCCAGGCAAGGCAAGGCAAGTCCAGGCAAGCCCAAGCAACGCAAGATAAGTCCAGGCCAGTCACAGCTAGTCAAGGCAAGGCCAGTCAATGCAAGGCCATGCAAGGCCAGGCAATTCCACGCTGGAAAGGCATAACAAGGCAGGTCCACGAAAGTCACAGCTAGGCAAGGCAAGGCCAGGCAAGGCAAGGCAAGTCCAGGCCAGTCACTGCAAGTCAAGGCAAAACCAGGCAAGGCAAGGCAAGGCCCGGCAAGTCTAGGAAAGGCTAGGCAAGGCAAGGCATGGCAAGGCCAGTAACAGCTAGGCCTGGCAAGGCCAGTCAATGCAAGGCAAGTCCAGGCAAGGCCAGGCAAGGCCAGGCAAGTCCAGGAAAGGCCTGGCAAGGCAAGGCAAGTACAGACCATGCAGGACAAGGCAAGGCAACCCCTGTCAAAGCAAGGCAAGTCCAGGCAAGTTCTGGTCAGGCAGAGCAAGGCAAGGCAAGGCAAAACAAGGTCAGGCCAGGTAAGGCAAGGCAAAACAAGGTCAGGCCAGGTAAGGCAAGGCAAGGCAAGGCCACGCAAGGCCAGGCAAGGCAGTGCAAGTCCAGGCAAGTCCAGGCAAGGCCAGTCAAGGCAAGGCAAGTCCAGGCCAGTCACAGCTAGGCAAGGCAAGTCCAGTCAATGCAAGGCAAGACCAGGTAAGGCCAGGCAAGTCCAGGCAAGTCCAGGCAAGGCAAGGCAAGGCAAGGCAAGTCCAGGCCAGTCACGGCATGGCAAGGCAAGGCCAGTCAAGGCAAGGCAAGCTCAGGAAAGGCAAGGCAAGTCCAGGCAAGCCAAAGCAACGCAAGATAAGTCCAGGCCAGTCACAGATAGGCAAGGCAAGGCCAGTCAAAGAAAGGCAAGGCCAGGAAAGTCAAGGCAAGGCAAGGCAAGTCCAGGACAGTCACGGCAAGGCAAGCCAAGGCCAGGCAAAGCAAGGCAATGCAAGGCAAGTCCAGGCAAGGTCAGGCAAGTCCAGGCAAGACCAGGCAAGGCCAGGCAAGTCCAGGCCAGTCACGGCATGGCAAGGCAAGGCCAGACAAGGCAAGGCAAGTCCAGGAAAGGCAAGGCAAGTCCAGGCAAGCCGAAGCAACACAAGATAAGTCCAGGCCAGTCACAGCTAGGCAAGGCAAGGCCTGGCAAGGCAAGGCAAGACAAGGCCAGTCACGGAAAGGCAAGTCCAGGCCAGGCAAGTCAAGGCAAGGCCAGGCAAGTCCAGGCATGTCCAGGCCAGTCAAAGCTAGGCAAGTAAAGGCCAGGTCATGCAAGGCAAAGCCAGGCCCGGCCAGACAAGGCAACACTTGGCAAGGCAAGGCCAGTCAAGGCAAGGCAAAGCAAGGCAAGTCCAGGCAAGTCCAGGCCAGGCAGGGCAAGGCAAGGCAACACAAGGCAAGGCCAAGCAAAACAAGGCAATGCAAGGCAAGTCCAGGCAAGGCCAGGCAAGCAATGCAAGGCAAAACAAGGCCAGGCCTGGCAAGGCAAGGCAAGGACTGGCCTGGCAAGGCAACGCTAGGCACAGCAAGGCCAGTCAAGGCAAGGCAAGTCCATAAAAGTCCAGGCCAGGCCAGGCCAGGCCAAGGAAGGCCAAGGAAGGCCAAGGAAGGCCAAGGAAAGGGAAAGGAAAGGGAAAGGAAGGGAAAGGGAAAAGGAAAGGGAAAGGGAAAGGGAAAGGGAAAGGGAAAGGGAAAGGGAAAGGGAAAGGGAAAGGGAAAGGGAAAGGGAAAGGGAAGGGAAAGGAAGGCGCGGGAAGGGAAGGGAAGGCGCGGGAAGGCGCGGGAAGGCGCGGGAAGGCGCGGGAAGGGAAGGCGCGGGAAGGGAAGGCGCGGGAAGGGAAGGCGCGGGAAGGCGCGGGAAGGGAAGGCGCGGGAAGGGAAGGGGAGGCGCGGGAAGGGAAGGGAAGGCGTGGGAAGGCGCGGGAAGGGAAGGCGCGGGAAGGTGCGGGAAGGCGCGGGAAGGCGCGGGAAGGGAAGGGAAGGCGCGGGAAGGGAAGGCGCGGGAAGGGAAGGCGCGGGAAGGGAAGGGAAGGGAAGGGAAGGGAAGGGAAGGGAAGGGAAGGGAAGGGAAGGGAAGGGAAGGGAAGGGAGGGAAAGGAAGGGGAAGGAAAGGAAGGGGAAGGAAAGGGAAGGGAAGGGGAAGGGAAGGGAAGGGAAGGGAAGGGAAGGGAAGGGAAGGGAAGGGAAGGGAAGGGAAGGGAAGGGAAGGGAAGGGAAGGGAAGGGAAGGGAAGGGAAGGGAAGGGAAGGGAAGGGAAGGGAAGGGAAGGGAAGGGAAGGGAAGGGGAAGGCGCGGGAAGGGAAGGGAAGGCGCGGGAAGGGAAGGGAAGGGAAGGGAAGGGAAGGGAAGGGAAGGGAAGGGAAGGGAAGGGAAGGGAAGGGAAGGGAAGGGAAGGGAAGGGAAGGCGCGAGAAGGGAAGGCGCGGAAAAGGCAAGGCAAGGCAAGGCAAGGCAAGGCAAGGCAAGGCAAGGCAAGGCCAGACAAAGCAAGGCCGGGCAAGGCTAGGCCAGGCAAGACAAGGCAAGAAAGGCCAGGCAAGGCCAGGCCCAGCCAGGCAAGGAATAGCAAGGCCAGTCAAGGCAAGACCATGCTTGCCCAGGCAAGGCAAGACAATGTAATGCAAGGCCCGGAAATGGAACATAAAGTAAGGCCAGGTGTAGCAAGGCCAGGAAAGGCAAGGCCACGCCAAGTAATGCAAGGCCAAGCCGGGCCACGCAAGGCAAGGCAAGACAAGACAACGTAAGGCCAGGCCAGGCCTGGCCAGCCAATGCAAGGCAAGGAATGGAAAGGAAAGGCCAGGCAATGAAAGGTAATGCAATGCAAGGCCAGGAAGGCAAGGTAAGGAATGGCAGGGAGATGCCAGGCCATGCAAGGCAAGGCAAGGAAGGGCAAGTCTAGGCCAGGCCAGGCAAGGCAAGGCAAGCCAAGACAAGGCACGGCAAGGCAAGGAAAGGCAAGGAAAGGCAAGGAAAGGCCAGGCAAGGCCTGACCCATCCAGGCAAGGCAAGACAATGCAATGCAAGGCCCGGAAAGGGAACGCAAAGCAGGAATATGCAAGGCCAGGCAAGGCAAGGCCACACCAGGTAATGCAAGCCAGGCCAAAAATGGCATGGCCAGGCAAGGCAAGGCAATGTCAGGCAAGGCTAGCCAAGGAAAGGCCAGGCAAAGCAAGGCCAGGCCAGGCTAGGCAAGGCCATGACAGTAAAAACAAGGCAAGTCTAGGCCAGGCCAGGCAAGGCCAGGCCAGGCAAGGCAAGACAAGACAAAGCAAGGCAAGGAAAGGGAAGGCCAGGCAAGGCAAGGCCAAGCCAGACCAGGCAAGGCTATGCCAGTAAAAACAAGGCAAGTCCAGGCAAGGTCAGGCAAGGCAAGGCCAGGGAAGGCCAGGGAAGGCCAGGGAAGGCCAGGGAAGGTCAGGCCAGGCAAAGCATGGCCAGGCCACGTCAGGCAAAGATATGATAGGCCAGCCAAGGCAAGGCATGGCTAGGCAAGGCAAGGCAAGGCAAGGCAGGACAAGGCAAAATAATGCAAGGCAAGCCCAGGCAAGGAAAGGCCAGGAAAAGCCAGGAAAGACAAGGCCAGGCCAGGTCAGGCAAAGACAGGCCAGACCAGGCAAGGCCAGGCCAGGCCAGCCCAGGGTAGGAAAGGAAGGCCAGACCAGACAAGGCATGGCTAGGCAAGGCAAGGCAAGGCAAGGCAAGGTAAGGCAACGCAAGGCATGGCAAGGAAAGGCAAGGCAAGGCAAGGCAAGGAAAAGGCTGGCCAGAAATGGCAAGGCAAGGCAAGGCCAGGTGAGGCAAGTCCAGGAAAGGCAAGGCAAGGTGAGGCGAGGCACAGCAAGGGCAGTCAAGGCAAGGCAAGGCCAGGGCAGCCAAGGCAGGAGAAGGCCAGGCAAGGCCAGGCAAGGCCAAACAAGGCCAGACCAGGCAAGGCAAGGCAAAGCAAGGCAAGACAAAGCAAGGCCAGGCAAGGCCAGACAAGGCAAGGCAAGACCTGGCAAGGCCAAGCAAGACAAGGCAAGACCAGGCCAGTCCAGGCCAGGCCAGGCTAGGCAAGGGCTGGCAAGGCAAGGTAAGGGTAGACAAGGCCAGGCAATGCATGGAAAGGCACGGCAAGGCAAGGACAGTGAGATCCAGGAAATGTAAGGCCAGGCAAGGTTAGGCTTGGCAAGGCCAGACAAGGCAAAGCCATACCAGACCAGGCCAGACCAGGCCAGCTAAGGGAAGACAAAGCCAAAAAGGCAAGGCAAGGCAAGGCAAGCCATGCCAAGGCCAGGCAAGGTCAGCCTGCGCAAGGCAATGCCAGGCAAGGCCTGGCAGGACAAGGCCCAGCCAGGCAAGACCAGGCCAGGCAAGACCAGGCCAGGCAAGACCTGGCTAGGGAAGGGAAGGCAAGGCCAAAAAGGTAAGGCAATGCAAGGCATGCCAAGGCCAGGCCAGGCCAGGCCAGGTAAGGCAAGGCCAAGCAAGGCAAGGCAAGGCAAGGCAAGGCAAGGCAAGGCAATGCAAGGCAGAGCCAGACAGGGCAAGGCCAGGCAAGGAAATGGCAGGCCATGAAAGGCCAGGGCAAGGCAATGCAAGGCAAGGGAAGGAAAGGCCAGGCAAAGCCGGGCCAGGGCAGGCAAGGCCAGGCAAGGTCAGCCTACGAAAGGCAAGGCAAGATCAGCCTACAAAAAGCAAGGATAGGCAAGGCCTGGCAGGACAAGGCCCGGCCATGCCAGAAAATGCCAGGCCAAACCAGGCCAGGCAAGGCCACGCAAGGCAAGGCAAGGCAAGGCCATGCAAGGCAAGGCAAGGTCAGGCCACACATGGCCAGGCCAGGCAAGGCCAGGCAAGGCCAGGCAAAGCCAGGCAAGGCAAGGCCAGGCAAAGCCATGCCCACATTTACCCTAAAAATTTCCCATTTTCTCTTGGAACATCCCCCATTTAAACTAAAATCAAGCATTTTCGCCCCGAAAATCCCCTTTTAACCCAAAAATCTCACTTATTCTCTGTGAGAATCCCCCATTAAACCCAAAAATCACACATGTTTTTCTTCAAAAATCCCCATTTAACCCCTAAATCACTGATTTTCACCACAAATACCCCCCATTTAACCAAAAGTCACGCATTTTCACCGCAAAAGTCCCCCATTTAACCCAAAACTCATGCATTTTCTCTTCAAAAATACCCCATTTAACCCCCAAGTCACATACTTTTCTCTTTGAAAACCCCCAGTTGAACCAAACGTCACGTATTTACTCTTCAAAGGTCCCACATTTAACTCGAAAATCATGCATTTTCAACCCTAATATCCCTCATTTAACCTGAAAATCATGCATTTTCTCTGGAAAAATCCCTCATATCGCCTTTGCCTTGCCTCGCCACCCCTCGCCTCATCACGCCTTGCCGCGCCTTGCCTCGCCTTGCCTCGTGTCACTCCTCCTCCTTTGCCTCGCCTTTGCCTTGCCTCGCCTCGCCTCACCTTGCCACACATCGCCTCGCCCCGCCTCGTCACGCCTTGCCTCATGTTGCTCCTCCTCGCCTCACCACGCCTCGCCTTGCCTCGCCTCGCCCCGCCTCGTCATGCCTTGCCTCGTGTTGCTCCTCCTCGCCTCACCACGCCTCACCTTGCCTCGCCTCGCCTCACCTCGTCACGCCTCGCCTCGCCGCGCCTCGCCCTGCTTTGTCCTGCCTCCGCTACCCTCTCCTTTCCTCGCCTAGCCTCACATAACTGACACATTTTCTTTTCAAAATCCTTCATTTAACCTGAAAAAAAATGCAATTTCTCTTTGGAAATCCCCCATGTAACCCGAAACGAAGCATTTTCTCTTCAAAAATCTTTGATTTGTCCCAAAAATCACACATTCTCTCTTCAATAATACACCATTTAAACAAAAATCACACATTTTCTTTCTGAGAATCCCTGATTTAACCCAAAAATCACACATTTTCTCTGCAAAAATCCCCCATTTAACCTGAAAATCATGCATTTTCAAAAATCCCACATTTAGCCCGACAATCACGCATTTTCCGTTCAAAAACACCCCATTTAAACAAAAATCATGCATTTTCTCTTTGAAAATACCCATTTAACCCTGAGAGTCTCCAATATTCTCTACAAAAAATACCCTGCTTAACCCGAAAATCCCGCTTTTTCTCTGTTAAAATCTCACATTTAAAGCAGAAATCATGCATTTTCTCTTCAAGAATCGGTGATTCAACACGAAAATCATATATATTTCAGAAAAAATCCCCCACTAAACCCAAAAATCACGGATATTCTCTTTGAGAATACCTGATTTAACTCGAAAATCACTCATCTTCGCTACAAAAATCCTCCATTTCACCCCAAAATCACATATTTTCTCTTCAAAAATACTCCATTTAACACCAAAATCACACATTTTCTATAAAAAAAAAACCAAAAACAACAACAAAAACAACAACAAAAAAAAACAAAAACAAAAACGAAAATCCCTCAATTTCACCACAAAAATCACAGTTTCTCTTTGGAAATCCCACATTTAACCCAAAATCACACATTTTCTCTTTGAGAATCCCTGATTTAAACGGAAAATCACGCATATTCTCTTCAAAAATTGCTGTTCAAACCAAAAATTGCGCGTTTTCTCTTCAACAATCCCCCGTTTAACCCCAACATCACGCATTTTCTCTTGGAAAACCCCCCATTTAACTCAAAAATCTCACCTTTTCTCTTGGAAAATACGCATTTACCCCCAAATCATGCATTTTCTCTCCAAAAATACCCCATTATCCCCAAAATCACACATTTTCTCCTCAGAAATCCCCCTTTTAACCCCCAAATCACGCATTTTCTCTTGCAAAATCCCGCATTTGCCACAAAATCTTGCATTTTCTCTCCAGAAATACCCCATTATCCCCAAGATCACACATTTTCTCTTGGAAAATCCCACATTTACCCCCAAATCATGCTTTATCTCTTCAAAAATACCCCATTATCCCCCAAATCACACATTTTCTCTAGGAAAATCCCCCATTTAACTCGGAAATCACACTTTTGCTCTTCAAGTATCCCCCATTTGACCCCAAAATCAAACATTTTTGCTACAAGAATCCCCCATGTATCCAAAAAAACACGCATTTCCTCTACAAAAATCTCACATGTAAACGAAACTCATGCAATTTCTCTTCGAGAATCCCCCATTTAACCAGTAGAAAATGCAATTTCTCTTTGAGAATCCCCCATTCAACCCGAAAATGATGCATTTTCTCTTCAAGAATCCCTGATTTATCCCGAATATCACGCATTTTCTCTTCAAAAATCTCCCATGTAACCTGAAAATCACGCATTATCTCTACGAAAATCACACATTTAATGCCAACATCAGGCATTTTCTCTTAGAGATTCCGCGATTTAACTGAAAATCACACATTTTCTCTTGAAAAATCCCCTATTTCACCCGAAAATCACGCCTTTTCTTTGCAAATATCCCCCACTTAACACAAAAATCATGCCTTTTCTCTAGGAAAATCCCCCATCTAAAAAGAAAATCATGCATTTTCGTTTGGAAAATCCCCCATTTAAGTGAAAATCACGCATTTTGGCTTCGAAAACCCCCAGTTTAACCTGAAACGAAGCATTTCCTCTTCGAAAACCCCCCATTTTTCCCGAAAATCACGCATTTTCCCTTCCAAAATACACCACTTAAACAAAAATCACACATTTTCTCTTTGAGAATCCCTGATTTAAACGGAAAATCACGCATATTCTCTTCAAAAATTGCTGTTCAAACCAAAAATTGCGCGTTTTCTCTTCAACAATCCCCCGTTTAACCCCAACATCACGCATTTTCTCTTGGAAAACCCCCCATTTAACTCAAAAATCTCACCTTTTCTCTTGGAAAATACGCATTTACCCCCAAATCACGCATTTTCTCTCCAAAAATACCCCATTATCCCCAAAATCACACATTTTCTCCTCAGAAATCCCCCTTTTAACCCCCAAATCACGCATTTTCTCTTGCAAAATCCCGCATTTGCCACAAAATCTTGCATTTTCTCTCCAGAAATACCCCATTATCCCCAAAATCACACATTTTCTCTTGGAAAATCCCACATTTACCCCCAAATCATGCTTTATCTCTTCAAAAATACCCCATTATCCCCCAAATCACACATTTTCTCTAGGAAAATCCCCCATTTAACTCGGAAATCACACTTTTGCTCTTCAAGTATCCCCCATTTGACCCCAAAATCAAACATTTTTGCTACAAGAATCCCCCATGTATCCAAAAAACCACGCATTTCCTCTACAAAAATCTCACATGTAAACGAAACTCATGCAATTTCTCTTCGAGAATCCCCCATTTAACCAGTAGAAAATGCAATTTCTCTTCGAGAATCCCCCATTCAACCTGAAAATGATGCATTTTCTCTTCAAGAATCCCTGATTCATCCCGAATATCACGCATTTTCTCTTCAAAAATCTCCCATGTAACCTGAAAATCACGCATTATCTCTACGAAAATCACACATTTAATGCCAACATCAGGCATTTTCTCTTAGAGATTCCGCGATTTAACTGAAAATCACACATTTTCTCTTGAAAAATCCCCTATTTCACCCGAAAATCACGCCTTTTCTTTGCAAATATCCCCCACTTAACACAAAAATCATGCCTTTTCTCTAGGAAAATCCCCCATCTAAAAAGAAAATCATGCATTTTCGTTTGGAAAATCCCCCATTTAAGTGAAAATCACGCATTTTGGCTTCGAAAACCCCCAGTTTAACCTGAAACGAAGCATTTCCTCTTCGAAAACCCCCCATTTTTCCCAAAAATCACGCATTTTCCCTTCCAAAATACACCACTTAAACAAAAATCACACATTTTCTCTTTGAGAATCCCTGATTTAAACGGAAAATCACGCATATTCTCTTCAAAAATTGCTGTTCAAACCAAAAATTGCGCGTTTTCTCTTCAACAATCCCCCGTTTAACCCCAACATCACGCATTTTCTCTTGGAAAACCCCCCATTTAACTCAAAAATCTCACCTTTTCTCTTGGAAAATACGCATTTACCCCCAAATCATGCATTTTCTCTCCAAAAATACCCCATTATCCCCAAAATCACACATTTTCTCCTCAGAAATCCCCCTTTTAACCCCCAAATCATGCATTTTCTCTTGCAAAATCCCACATTTTCCACAAAATCTTGCATTTTCTCTCCAGAAATACCCCATTATCCCCCAAATCACACCTTTTCTCCTCAGAAATCCCCCTTTTAACCCCCAAATCACGCATTTTCTCTTGCAAAATCCCGCATTTGCCACAAAATCTTGCATTTTCTCTCCAGAAATACCCCATTATCCCCAAAATCACACATTTTCTCTTGGAAAATCCCACATTTACCCCCAAATCATGCTTTATCTCTTCAAAAATACCCCATTATCCCCCAAATCACACATTTTCTCTAGGAAAATCCCCCATTTAACTCGGAAATCACACTTTTGCTCTTCAAGTATCCCCCATTTGACCCCAAAATCAAACATTTTTGCTACAAGAATCCCCCATGTATCCAAAAAAACACGCATTTCCTCTACAAAAATCTCACATGTAAACGAAACTCATGCAATTTCTCTTCGAGAATCCCCCATTTAACCAGTAGAAAATGCAATTTCTCTTCGAGAATCCCCCATTCAACCCGAAAATGATGCATTTTCTCTTCAAGAATCCCTGATTCATCCCGAATATCACGCATTTTCTCTTCAAAAATCTCCCATGTAACCTGAAAATCACGCATTATCTCTACGAAAATCACACATTTAATGCCAACATCAGGCATTTTCTCTTAGAGATTCCGCGATTTAACTGAAAATCACACATTTTCTCTTGAAAAATCCCCTATTTCACCCGAAAATCACGCCTTTTCTTTGCAAATATCCCCCACTTAACACAAAAATCATGCCTTTTCTCTAGGAAAATCCCCCATCTAAAAGAAAATCATGCATTTTCGTTTGGAAAATCCCCCATTTAAGTGAAAATCACGCATTTTGGCTTCGAAAACCCCCAGTTTAACCTGAAACGAAGCATTTCCTCTTCGAAAACCCCCCATTTTTCCCGAAAATCACGCATTTTCCCTTCCAAAATACACCACTTAAACAAAAATCACACATTTTCTCTTTGAGAATCCCTGATTTAAACGGAAAATCACGCATATTCTCTTCAAAAATTGCTGTTCAAACCAAAAATTGCGCGTTTTCTCTTCAACAATCCCCCGTTTAACCCCAACATCACGCATTTTCTCTTGGAAAACCCCCCATTTAACTCAAAAATCTCACCTTTTCTCTTGGAAAATACGCATTTACCCCCAAATCATGCATTTTCTCTCCAAAAATACCCCATTATCCCCAAAATCACACATTTTCTCCTCAGAAATCCCCCTTTTAACCCCCAAATCACACATTTTCTCTTGCAAAATCCCGCATTTGCCACAAAATCTTGCATTTTCTCTCCAGAAATACCCCATTATCCCCAAAATCACACATTTTCTCTTGGAAAATCCCACATTTACCCCCAAATCATGCTTTATCTCTTCAAAAATACCCCATTATCCCCCAAATCACACATTTTCTCTAGGAAAATCCCCCATTTAACTCGGAAATCACACTTTTGCTCTTCAAGTATCCCCCATTTGACCCCAAAATCAAACATTTTTGCTACAAGAATCCCCCATGTATCCAAAAAAACACGCATTTCCTCTACAAAAATCTCACATGTAAACGAAACTCATGCAATTTCTCTTCGAGAATCCCCCATTTAACCAGTAGAAAATGCAATTTCTCTTCGAGAATCCCCCATTCAACCCGAAAATGATGCATTTTCTCTTCAAGAATCCCTGATTCATCCCGAATATCACGCATTTTCTCTTCAAAAATCTCCCATGTAACCTGAAAATCACGCATTATCTCTACGAAAATCACACATTTAATGCCAACATCAGGCATTTTCTCTTAGAGATTCCGCGATTTAACTGAAAATCACACATTTTCTCTTGAAAAATCCCCTATTTCACCCGAAAATCACGCCTTTTCTTTGCAAATATCCCCCACTTAACACAAAAATCATGCCTTTTCTCTAGGAAAATCCCCCATCTAAAAAGAAAATCATGCATTTTCGTTTGGAAAATCCCCCATTTAAGTGAAAATCACGCATTTTGGCTTCGAAAACCCCCAGTTTAACCTGAAACGAAGCATTTCCTCTTCGAAAACCCCCCATTTTTCCCGAAAATCACGCATTTTCCCTTCCAAAATACACCACTTAAACAAAAATCACACATTTTCTCTTTGAGAATCCCTGATTTAAACGGAAAATCACGCATATTCTCTTCAAAAATTGCTGTTCAAACCAAAAATTGCGCGTTTTCTCTTCAACAATCCCCCGTTTAACCCCAACATCACGCATTTTCTCTTGGAAAACCCCCCATTTAACTCAAAAATCTCACCTTTTCTCTTGGAAAATACGCATTTACCCCCAAATCATGCATTTTCTCTCCAAAAATACCCCATTATCCCCCAAATCACACATTTTCTCCTCAGAAATCCCCCTTTTAACCCCCAAATCACGCATTTTCTCTTGCAAAATCCCGCATTTGCCACAAAATCTTGCATTTTCTCTCCAGAAATACCCCATTATCCCCAAAATCACACATTTTCTCTTGGAAAATCCCACATTTACCCCCAAATCATGCTTTATCTCTTCAAAAATACCCCATTATCCCCCAAATCACACATTTTCTCTAGGAAAATCCCCCATTTAACTCGGAAATCACACTTTTGCTCTTCAAGTATCCCCCATTTGACCCCAAAATCAAACATTTTTGCTACAAGAATCCCCCATGTATCCAAAAAAACACGCATTTCCTCTACAAAAATCTCACATGTAAACGAAACTCATGCAATTTCTCTTCGAGAATCCCCCATTTAACCAGTAGAAAATGCAATTTCTCTTCGAGAATCCCCCATTCAACCCGAAAATGATGCATTTTCTCTTCAAGAATCCCTGATTCATCCCGAATATCACGCATTTTCTCTTCAAAAATC
>NW_024096009.1:0-102453 GCF_016699485.2 Gallus gallus | reverse complement strand
CCCCCCCCAACATCACGCATTTTCTCTTGGAAAACCCCCCATTTAATCAAAAAATCTCACCTTTCACTTGGGAAAATACGAATTTACCCCAAAATCATGCATTTTCTCTCCAAAAATACCCATTATCCCAAAATCACACCTTTTCTCCTCAGAAATCCCCCTTTTAACCCCAAATCACGCATTTTCTCTTGCAAATCCCGCATTTGCCACAAAATCTTGCATTTTCTCTCCAGAAATACCCCATTATCCCCAAAATCACACATTTTCTCTTGGAAAATCCCACATTTACCCCCAAATCATGCTTTATCTCTTCAAAAATACCCCATTATCCCCCAAATCACACATTTTCTCTAGGAAAATCCCCATTTAACTCGGAAATCACACTTTTGCTCTTCAAGTATCCCCCATTTGACCCCAAAATCAAACATTTTTGCTACAAGAATCCCCCATGTATCCAAAAAACACGCATTTCCTCTACAAAATCTCACATGTAAACGAAACTCATGCAATTTCTCTTCGAGAATCCCCCATTTAACCAGTAGAAAATGCAATTTCTCTTCGAGAATCCCCCATTCAACCCGAAAATGATGCATTTTCTCTTCAAGAATCCCTGATTATCCCGAATATCACGCATTTTCTCTTCAAAAATCTCCCATGTAACCTGAAAATCACGCATTATCTCTACGAAAATCACACATTTAATGCCAACATCAGGCATTTTCTCTTAGAGATTCCGCGATTTAACTGAAAATCACACATTTTCTCTTGAAAAATCCCCTATTTCACCCGAAAATCACGCCTTTTCTTTGCAAATATCCCCCACTTAACACAAAAATCATGCCTTTTCTCTAGGAAAATCCCCATCTAAAAAGAAAATCATGCATTTTCGTTTGGAAAATCCCCCATTTAAGTGAAAATCACGCATTTTGGCTTCGAAAAACCCCCAGTTTAACCTGAAACGAAGCATTTCCTCTTCGAAAACCCCCCATTTTCCCGAAAATCACGCATTTTCCCTTCCAAAATACACCACTTAAACAAAAATCACACATTTTCTCTTTGAGAATCCCTGATTTAAACGGAAAATCACGCATATTCTCTTCAAAAATTGCTGTTCAAACCAAAAATTGCGCGTTTTCTCTTCAACAATCCCCCGTTTAACCCCAACATCACGCATTTTCTCTTGGAAAACCCCCCATTTAACTCAAAAATCTCACCTTTTCACTTGGAAAATACGCATTTACCCCCAAATCATGCATTTTCTCTCCAAAATACCCCATTATCCCCAAATCACACATTTTCTCCTCAGAAATCCCCCTTTTAACCCCCAAATCACGCATTTTCTCTTGCAAAATCCCGCATTTGCCACAAAATCTTGCATTTTCTCTCCAGAAATACCCCATTATCCCAAAATCACACATTTTCTCTTGGAAAATCCCACATTTACCCCCAAATCATGCTTTATCTCTTCAAAAATACCCCATTATCCCCCAAATCACACATTTTCTCTAGGAAAATCCCCCATTTAACTCGGAAATCACACTTTTGCTCTTCAAGTATCCCCCATTTGACCCCAAAATCAAACATTTTTGCTACAAGAATCCCCCATGTATCCAAAAAAACACGCATTTCCTCTACAAAAATCTCACATGTAAACGAAACTCATGCAATTTCTCTTCGAGAATCCCCCATTTAACCAGTAGAAAATGCAATTTCTCTTCGAGAATCCCCCATTCAACCCGAAAATGATGCATTTTCTCTTCAAGAATCCCTGATTCATCCCGAATATCACGCATTTTCTCTTCAAAAATCTCCCATGTAACCTGAAAATCACGCATTATCTCTACGAAAATCACACATTTAATGCCAACATCAGGCATTTTCTCTTAGAGATTCCGCGATTTAACTGAAAATCACACATTTTCTCTTGAAAAATCCCCTATTTCACCCGAAAATCACGCCTTTTCTTTGCAAATATCCCCCACTTAACACAAAAATCATGCCTTTTCTCTAGGAAAATCCCCCATCTAAAAAGAAAATCATGCATTTTCGTTTGGAAAATCCCCCATTTAAGTGAAAATCACGCATTTTGGCTTCGAAAACCCCCAGTTTAACCTGAAACGAAGCATTTCCTCTTCGAAAAACCCCCATTTTTCCCGAAAATCACGCATTTTCCCTTCCAAAATACACCACTTAAACAAAAATCACACATTTTCTCTTTGAGAATCCCTGATTTAAACGGAAAATCACGCATATTCTCTTCAAAAATTGCTGTTCAAACAAAAATTGCGCGTTTTCTCTTCAACAATCCCCCGTTTAACCCCAACATCACGCATTTTCTCTTGGAAAACCCCCCATTTAACTCAAAAATCTCACCTTTTCACTTGGAAAATACGCATTTACCCCCAAATCATGCATTTTCTCTCCAAAAATACCCCATTATCCCCAAAATCACACATTTTCTCCTCAGAAATCCCCCTTTTAACCCCCAAATCACGCATTTTCTCTTGCAAAATCCCGCATTTGCCACAAAATCTTGCATTTTCTCTCCAGAAATACCCCATTATCCCCAAAATCACACATTTTCTCTTGGAAAATCCCACATTTACCCCCAAATCATGCTTTATCTCTTCAAAAAACCCCATTATCCCCAAATCACACATTTTCTCTAGGAAAATCCCCCATTTAACTCGGAAATCACACTTTTGCTCTTCAAGTATCCCCCATTTGACCCCAAAATCAAACATTTTTGCTACAAGAATCCCCCATGTATCCAAAAAAACACGCATTTCCTCTACAAAAATCTCACATGTAAACGAAACTCATGCAATTTCTCTTCGAGAATCCCCCATTTAACCAGTAGAAAATGCAATTTCTCTTCGAGAATCCCCCATTCAACCCGAAAATGATGCATTTTCTCTTCAAGAATCCCTGATTCATCCCGAATATCACGCATTTTCTCTTCAAAAATCTCCCATGTAACCTGAAAATCACGCATTATCTCTACGAAAATCACACATTTAATGCCAACATCAGGCATTTTCTCTTAGAGATTCCGCGATTTAACTGAAAATCACACATTTTCTCTTGAAAAATCCCCTATTTCACCCGAAAATCACGCCTTTTCTTTGCAAATATCCCCACTTAACACAAAAATCATGCCTTTTCTCTAGGAAAATCCCCCATCTAAAAAGAAAATCATGCATTTTCGTTTGGAAAATCCCCCATTTAAGTGAAAATCACGCATTTTGGCTTCGAAAACCCCCAGTTTAACCTGAAACGAAGCATTTCCTCTTCGAAAACCCCCCATTTTTCCCGAAAATCACGCATTTTCCCTTCCAAAATACACCACTTAAACAAAAATCACACATTTCTCTTTGAGAATCCCTGATTTAAACGGAAAATCACGCATATTCTCTTCAAAAATTGCTGTTCAAACCAAAAATTGCGCGTTTTCTCTTCAACAATCCCCCGTTTAACCCAAACATCACGCATTTTCTCTTGGAAAACCCCCCATTTAACTCAAAAATCTCACCTTTTCACTTGGAAAATACGCATTTACCCCCAAATCATGCATTTTCTCTCCAAAAATACCCCATTATCCCCAAAATCACACATTTTCTCCTCAGAAATCCCCCTTTTAACCCCCAAATCACGCATTTTCTCTTGCAAAATCCCGCATTTGCCACAAAATCTTGCATTTTCTCTCCAGAAATACCCCATTATCCCCAAAATCACACATTTTCTCTTGGAAAATCCCACATTTACCCCAAATCATGCTTTATCTCTTCAAAAATACCCCATTATCCCCAAATCACACATTTTCTCTAGGAAAATCCCCCATTTAACTCGGAAATCACACTTTTGCTCTTCAAGTATCCCCCATTTGACCCCAAAATCAAACATTTTTGCTACAAGAATCCCCCATGTATCCAAAAAAACACGCATTTCCTCTACAAAAATCTCACATGTAAACGAAACTCATGCAATTTCTCTTCGAGAATCCCCCATTTAACCAGTAGAAAATGCAATTTCTCTTCGAGAATCCCCCATTCAACCCGAAAATGATGCATTTTCTCTTCAAGAATCCCTGATTCATCCCGAATATCACGCATTTTCTCTTCAAAAATCTCCCATGTAACCTGAAAATCACGCATTATCTCTACGAAAATCACACATTTAATGCCAACATCAGGCATTTTCTCTTAGAGATTCCGCGATTTAACTGAAAATCACACATTTTCTCTTGAAAAATCCCCTATTTCACCCGAAAATCACGCCTTTTCTTTGCAAATATCCCCCACTTAACACAAAAATCATGCCTTTTCTCTAGGAAAATCCCCCATCTAAAAAGAAAATCATGCATTTTCGTTTGGAAAATCCCCCATTTAAGTGAAAATCACGCATTTTGGCTTCGAAAACCCCCAGTTTAACCTGAAACGAAGCATTTCCTCTTCGAAAACCCCCATTTTTCCCGAAAATCACGCATTTTCCCTTCCAAAATACACCACTTAAACAAAAATCACACATTTTCTCTTTGAGAATCCCTGATTTAAACGGAAAATCACGCATATTCTCTTCAAAAATTGCTGTTCAAACCAAAAATTGCGCGTTTTCTCTTCAACAATCCCCCGTTTAACCCCAACATCACGCATTTTCTCTTGGAAAAACCCCCATTTAACTCAAAAATCTCACCTTTTCACTTGGAAAATACGCATTTACCCCAAATCATGCATTTTCTCTCCAAAAATACCCCATTATCCCCAAAATCACACCTTTCTCCTCAGAAATCCCCTTTTAACCCCCAAATCACGCATTTTCTCTTGCAAAATCCCGCATTTGCCACAAAATCTTGCATTTTCTCTCCAGAAATACCCCATTATCCCCAAAATCACACATTTTCTCTTGGAAAATCCCACATTTACCCCCAAATCATGCTTTATCTCTTCAAAAATACCCCATTATCCCCCAAATCACACATTTTCTCTAGGAAAATCCCCCATTTAACTCGGAAATCACACTTTTGCTCTTCAAGTATCCCCCATTTGACCCCAAAATCAAACATTTTTGCTACAAGAATCCCCCATGTATCCAAAAAAACACGCATTTCCTCTACAAAAATCTCACATGTAAACGAAACTCATGCAATTTCTCTTCGAGAATCCCCCATTTAACCAGTAGAAAATGCAATTTCTCTTCGAGAATCCCCCATTCAACCCGAAAATGATGCATTTTCTCTTCAAGAATCCCTGATTCATCCCGAATATCACGCATTTTCTCTTCAAAAATCTCCCATGTAACCTGAAAATCACGCATTATCTCTACGAAAATCACACATTTAATGCCAACATCAGGCATTTTCTCTTAGAGATTCCGCGATTTAACTGAAAATCACACATTTTCTCTTGAAAAATCCCCTATTTCACCCGAAAATCACGCCTTTTCTTTGCAAATATCCCCCACTTAACACAAAAATCATGCCTTTTCTCTAGGAAAATCCCCCATCTAAAAAGAAAATCATGCATTTTCGTTTGGAAAATCCCCCATTTAAGTGAAAATCACGCATTTTGGCTTCGAAAACCCCCAGTTTAACCTGAAACGAAGCATTTCCTCTTCGAAAACCCCCCATTTTTCCCGAAAATCACGCATTTTCCCTTCCAAAATACACCACTTAAACAAAAATCACACATTTTCTCTTTGAGAATCCCTGATTTAAACGGAAAATCACGCATATTCTCTTCAAAAATTGCTGTTCAAACCAAAAATTGCGCGTTTTCTCTTCAACAATCCCCCGTTTAACCCCAACATCACGCATTTTCTCTTGGAAAACCCCCCATTTAACTCAAAAATCTCACCTTTTCACTTGGAAAATACGCATTTACCCCAAATCATGCATTTTCTCTCCAAAAATACCCCATTATCCCCAAAATCACACATTTTCTCCTCAGAAATCCCCCTTTTAACCCCCAAATCACGCATTTTCTCTTGCAAAATCCCGCATTTGCCACAAAATCTTGCATTTTCTCTCCAGAAATACCCCATTATCCCCAAAATCACACATTTTCTCTTGGAAAATCCCACATTTACCCCCAAATCATGCTTTATCTCTTCAAAAATACCCCATTATCCCCCAAATCACACATTTTCTCTAGGAAAATCCCCCATTTAACTCGGAAATCACACTTTTGCTCTTCAAGTATCCCCCATTTGACCCCAAAATCAAACATTTTTGCTACAAGAATCCCCCATGTATCCAAAAAAACACGCATTTCCTCTACAAAAATCTCACATGTAAACGAAACTCATGCAATTTCTCTTCGAGAATCCCCCATTTAACCAGTAGAAAATGCAATTTCTCTTCGAGAATCCCCCATTCAACCCGAAAATGATGCATTTTCTCTTCAAGAATCCCTGATTCATCCCGAATATCACGCATTTTCTCTTCAAAAATCTCCCATGTAACCTGAAAATCACGCATTATCTCTACGAAAATCACACATTTAATGCCAACATCAGGCATTTTCTCTTAGAGATTCCGCGATTTAACTGAAAATCACACATTTTCTCTTGAAAAATCCCCTATTTCACCCGAAA
The DNA here is from genome assembly GCF_016699485.2 of Gallus gallus. Classification (NCBI taxonomy): domain Eukaryota; kingdom Metazoa; phylum Chordata; class Aves; order Galliformes; family Phasianidae; genus Gallus; species Gallus gallus. Next base: position 95,862 of record NW_024096009.1, on the reverse strand, counting down.
ATCACGCCTTTTCTTTGCAAATATCCCCCACTTAACACAAAAATCATGCCTTTTCTCTAGGAAAATCCCCCATCTAAAAAGAAAATCATGCATTTTCGTTTGGAAAATCCCCCATTTAAGTGAAAATCACGCATTTTGGCTTCGAAAACCCCCAGTTTAACCTGAAACGAAGCATTTCCTCTTCGAAAACCCCCCATTTTTCCCGAAAATCACGCATTTTCCCTTCCAAAATACACCACTTAAACAAAAATCACACATTTTCTCTTTGAGAATCCCTGATTTAAACGGAAAATCACGCATATTCTCTTCAAAAATTGCTGTTCAAACCAAAAATTGCGCGTTTTCTCTTCAACAATCCCCCGTTTAACCCCAACATCACGCATTTTCTCTTGGAAAACCCCCCATTTAACTCAAAAATCTCACCTTTTCACTTGGAAAATACGCATTTACCCCAAATCATGCATTTTCTCTCCAAAAATACCCCATTATCCCCAAAATCACACATTTTCTCCTCAGAAATCCCCCTTTTAACCCCCAAATCACGCATTTTCTCTTGCAAAATCCCGCATTTGCCACAAAATCTTGCATTTTCTCTCCAGAAATACCCCATTATCCCCAAAATCACACATTTTCTCTTGGAAAATCCCACATTTACCCCCAAATCATGCTTTATCTCTTCAAAAATACCCCATTATCCCCCAAATCACACATTTTCTCTAGGAAAATCCCCCATTTAACTCGGAAATCACACTTTTGCTCTTCAAGTATCCCCCATTTGACCCAAAATCAAACATTTTTGCTACAAGAATCCCCCATGTATCCAAAAAAACACGCATTTCCTCTACAAAAATCTCACATGTAAACGAAACTCATGCAATTTCTCTTCGAGAATCCCCCATTTAACCAGTAGAAAATGCAATTTCTCTTCGAGAATCCCCCATTCAACCCGAAAATGATGCATTTTCTCTTCAAGAATCCCTGATTATCCCGAATATCACGCATTTTCTCTTCAAAAATCTCCCATGTAACCTGAAAATCACGCATTATCTCTACGAAAATCACACATTTAATGCCAACATCAGGCATTTTCTCTTAGAGATTCCGCGATTTAACTGAAAATCACACATTTTCTCTTGAAAAATCCCCTATTTCACCCGAAAATCACGCCTTTTCTTTGCAAATATCCCCCACTTAACACAAAAATCATGCCTTTTCTCTAGGAAAATCCCCCATCTAAAAAGAAAATCATGCATTTTCGTTTGGAAAATCCCCCATTTAAGTGAAAATCACGCATTTTGGCTTCGAAAACCCCCAGTTTAACCTGAAACGAAGCATTTCCTCTTCGAAAACCCCCCATTTTTCCCGAAAATCACGCATTTTCCCTTCCAAAATACACCACTTAAACAAAAATCACACATTTTCTCTTTGAGAATCCCTGATTTAAACGGAAAATCACGCATATTCTCTTCAAAAATTGCTGTTCAAACCAAAAATTGCGCGTTTTCTCTTCAACAATCCCCCGTTTAACCCCAACATCACGCATTTTCTCTTGGAAAACCCCCCATTTAACTCAAAAATCTCACCTTTTCACTTGGAAAATACGCATTTACCCCAAATCATGCATTTTCTCTCCAAAAATACCCCATTATCCCCAAAATCACACATTTTCTCCTCAGAAATCCCCCTTTTAACCCCCAAATCACGCATTTTCTCTTGCAAAATCCCGCATTTGCCACAAAATCTTGCATTTTCTCTCCAGAAATACCCCATTATCCCCAAAATCACACATTTTCTCTTGGAAAATCCCACATTTACCCCCAAATCATGCTTTATCTCTTCAAAAATACCCCATTATCCCCCAAATCACACATTTTCTCTAGGAAAATCCCCCATTTAACTCGGAAATCACACTTTTGCTCTTCAAGTATCCCCCATTTGACCCCAAAATCAAACATTTTTGCTACAAGAATCCCCCATGTATCCAAAAAAACACGCATTTCCTCTACAAAAATCTCACATGTAAACGAAACTCATGCAATTTCTCTTCGAGAATCCCCCATTTAACCAGTAGAAAATGCAATTTCTCTTCGAGAATCCCCCATTCAACCCGAAAATGATGCATTTTCTCTTCAAGAATCCCTGATTCATCCCGAATATCACGCATTTTCTCTTCAAAAATCTCCCATGTAACCTGAAAATCACGCATTATCTCTACGAAAATCACACATTTAATGCCAACATCAGGCATTTTCTCTTAGAGATTCCGCGATTTAACTGAAAATCACACATTTTCTCTTGAAAAATCCCCTATTTCACCCGAAAATCACGCCTTTTCTTTGCAAATATCCCCCACTTAACACAAAAATCATGCCTTTTCTCTAGGAAAATCCCCCATCTAAAAAGAAAATCATGCATTTTCGTTTGGAAAATCCCCCATTTAAGTGAAAATCACGCATTTTGGCTTCGAAAACCCCCAGTTTAACCTGAAACGAAGCATTTCCTCTTCGAAAACCCCCATTTTTCCCGAAAATCACGCATTTTCCCTTCCAAAATACACCACTTAAACAAAAATCACACATTTTCTCTTTGAGAATCCCTGATTTAAACGGAAAATCACGCATATTCTCTTCAAAAATTGCTGTTCAAACCAAAAATTGCGCGTTTTCTCTTCAACAATCCCCCGTTTAACCCCAACATCACGCATTTTCTCTTGGAAAACCCCCATTTAACTCAAAAATCTCACCTTTTCACTTGGAAAATACGCATTTACCCCAAATCATGCATTTTCTCTCCAAAAATACCCCATTATCCCCAAATCACACATTTTCTCCTCAGAAATCCCCCTTTTAACCCCCAAATCACGCATTTTCTCTTGCAAAATCCCGCATTTGCCACAAAATCTTGCATTTTCTCTCCAGAAATACCCCATTATCCCCAAAATCACACATTTTCTCTTGGAAAATCCCACATTTACCCCCAAATCATGCTTTATCTCTTCAAAAATACCCCATTATCCCCCAAATCACACATTTTCTCTAGGAAAATCCCCCATTTAACTCGGAAATCACACTTTTGCTCTTCAAGTATCCCCCATTTGACCCCAAAATCAAACATTTTTGCTACAAGAATCCCCCATGTATCCAAAAAAACACGCATTTCCTCTACAAAAATCTCACATGTAAACGAAACTCATGCAATTTCTCTTCGAGAATCCCCCATTTAACCAGTAGAAAATGCAATTTCTCTTCGAGAATCCCCCATTCAACCCGAAAATGATGCATTTTCTCTTCAAGAATCCCTGATTCATCCCGAATATCACGCATTTTCTCTTCAAAAATCTCCCATGTAACCTGAAAATCACGCATTATCTCTACGAAAATCACACATTTAATGCCAACATCAGGCATTTTCTCTTAGAGATTCCGCGATTTAACTGAAAATCACACATTTTCTCTTGAAAAATCCCCTATTTCACCCGAAAATCACGCCTTTTCTTTGCAAATATCCCCCACTTAACACAAAAATCATGCCTTTTCTCTAGGAAAATCCCCCATCTAAAAAGAAAATCATGCATTTTCGTTTGGAAAATCCCCCATTTAAGTGAAAATCACGCATTTTGGCTTCGAAAACCCCCAGTTTAACCTGAAACGAAGCATTTCCTCTTCGAAAACCCCCCATTTTCCCGAAAATCACGCATTTTCCCTTCCAAAATACACCACTTAAACAAAAATCACACATTTTCTCTTTGAGAATCCCTGATTTAAACGGAAAATCACGCATATTCTCTTCAAAAATTGCTGTTCAAACCAAAAATTGCGCGTTTTCTCTTCAACAATCCCCCGTTTAACCCCAACATCACGCATTTTCTCTTGGAAAACCCCCCATTTAACTCAAAAATCTCACCTTTTCACTTGGAAAATACGCATTTACCCCCAAATCATGCATTTTCTCTCCAAAAATACCCCATTATCCCCAAATCACACCTTTTCTCCTCAGAAATCCCCCTTTTAACCCCCAAATCACGCATTTTCTCTTGCAAAATCCCGCATTTGCCACAAAATCTTGCATTTTCTCTCCAGAAATACCCCATTATCCCCAAAATCACACATTTTCTCTTGGAAAATCCCACATTTACCCCCAAATCATGCTTTATCTCTTCAAAAATACCCCATTATCCCCCAAATCACACATTTTCTCTAGGAAAATCCCCCATTTAACTCGGAAATCACACTTTTGCTCTTCAAGTATCCCCCATTTGACCCCAAAATCAAACATTTTTGCTACAAGAATCCCCCATGTATCCAAAAAAACACGCATTTCCTCTACAAAAATCTCACATGTAAACGAAACTCATGCAATTTCTCTTCGAGAATCCCCCATTTAACCAGTAGAAAATGCAATTTCTCTTCGAGAATCCCCCATTCAACCCGAAAATGATGCATTTTCTCTTCAAGAATCCCTGATTCATCCCGAATATCACGCATTTTCTCTTCAAAAATCTCCCATGTAACCTGAAAATCACGCATTATCTCTACGAAAATCACACATTTAATGCCAACATCAGGCATTTTCTCTTAGAGATTCCGCGATTTAACTGAAAATCACACATTTTCTCTTGAAAAATCCCCTATTTCACCCGAAAATCACGCCTTTTCTTTGCAAATATCCCCCACTTAACACAAAAATCATGCCTTTTCTCTAGGAAAATCCCCCATCTAAAAAGAAAATCATGCATTTTCGTTTGGAAAATCCCCCATTTAAGTGAAAATCACGCATTTTGGCTTCGAAAACCCCCAGTTTAACCTGAAACGAAGCATTTCCTCTTCGAAAACCCCCCATTTTTCCCGAAAATCACGCATTTTCCCTTCCAAAATACACCACTTAAACAAAAATCACACATTTTCTCTTTGAGAATCCCTGATTTAAACGGAAAATCACGCATATTCTCTTCAAAAATTGCTGTTCAAACCAAAAATTGCGCGTTTTCTCTTCAACAATCCCCCGTTTAACCCCAACATCACGCATTTTCTCTTGGAAAACCCCCCATTTAACTCAAAAATCTCACCTTTTCACTTGGAAAATACGCATTTACCCCCAAATCATGCATTTTCTCTCCAAAAATACCCCATTATCCCCAAATCACACATTTTCTCCTCAGAAATCCCCCTTTTAACCCCCAAATCACGCATTTTCTCTTGCAAAATCCCGCATTTGCCACAAAATCTTGCATTTTCTCTCCAGAAATACCCCATTATCCCCAAAATCACACATTTTCTCTTGGAAAATCCCACATTTACCCCCAAATCATGCTTTATCTCTTCAAAAATACCCCATTATCCCCCAAATCACACATTTTCTCTAGGAAAATCCCCCATTTAACTCGGAAATCACACTTTTGCTCTTCAAGTATCCCCCATTTGACCCCAAAATCAAACATTTTTGCTACAAGAATCCCCCATGTATCCAAAAAAACACGCATTTCCTCTACAAAAATCTCACATGTAAACGAAACTCATGCAATTTCTCTTCGAGAATCCCCCATTTAACCAGTAGAAAATGCAATTTCTCTTCGAGAATCCCCCATTCAACCCGAAAATGATGCATTTTCTCTTCAAGAATCCCTGATTCATCCCGAATATCACGCATTTTCTCTTCAAAAATCTCCCATGTAACCTGAAAATCACGCATTATCTCTACGAAAATCACACATTTAATGCCAACATCAGGCATTTTCTCTTAGAGATTCCGCGATTTAACTGAAAATCACACATTTTCTCTTGAAAAATCCCCTATTTCACCCGAAAATCACGCCTTTTCTTTGCAAATATCCCCCACTTAACACAAAAATCATGCCTTTTCTCTAGGAAAATCCCCCATCTAAAAAGAAAATCATGCATTTTCGTTTGGAAAATCCCCCATTTAAGTGAAAATCACGCATTTTGGCTTCGAAAACCCCCAGTTTAACCTGAAACGAAGCATTTCCTCTTCGAAAACCCCCATTTTTCCCGAAAATCACGCATTTTCCCTTCCAAAATACACCACTTAAACAAAAATCACACATTTTCTCTTTGAGAATCCCTGATTTAAACGGAAAATCACGCATATTCTCTTCAAAAATTGCTGTTCAAACCAAAAATTGCGCGTTTTCTCTTCAACAATCCCCCGTTTAACCCCAACATCACGCATTTTCTCTTGGAAAACCCCCCATTTAACTCAAAAATCTCACCTTTTCACTTGGAAAATACGCATTTACCCCCAAATCATGCATTTTCTCTCCAAAAATACCCCATTATCCCCAAATCACACATTTTCTCCTCAGAAATCCCCCTTTTAACCCCCAAATCACGCATTTTCTCTTGCAAAATCCCGCATTTGCCACAAAATCTTGCATTTTCTCTCCAGAAATACCCCATTATCCCCAAAATCACACATTTTCTCTTGGAAAATCCCACATTTACCCCCAAATCATGCTTTATCTCTTCAAAAATACCCCATTATCCCCCAAATCACACATTTTCTCTAGGAAAATCCCCCATTTAACTCGGAAATCACACTTTTGCTCTTCAAGTATCCCCCATTTGACCCCAAAATCAAACATTTTTGCTACAAGAATCCCCCATGTATCCAAAAAAACACGCATTTCCTCTACAAAAATCTCACATGTAAACGAAACTCATGCAATTTCTCTTCGAGAATCCCCCATTTAACCAGTAGAAAATGCAATTTCTCTTCGAGAATCCCCCATTCAACCCGAAAATGATGCATTTTCTCTTCAAGAATCCCTGATTCATCCCGAATATCACGCATTTTCTCTTCAAAAATCTCCCATGTAACCTGAAAATCACGCATTATCTCTACGAAAATCACACATTTAATGCCAACATCAGGCATTTTCTCTTAGAGATTCCGCGATTTAACTGAAAATCACACATTTTCTCTTGAAAAATCCCCTATTTCACCCGAAAATCACGCCTTTTCTTTGCAAATATCCCCCACTTAACACAAAAATCATGCCTTTTCTCTAGGAAAATCCCCCATCTAAAAAGAAAATCATGCATTTTCGTTTGGAAAATCCCCCATTTAAGTGAAAATCACGCATTTTGGCTTCGAAAACCCCCAGTTTAACCTGAAACGAAGCATTTCCTCTTCGAAAACCCCCCATTTTTCCCGAAAATCACGCATTTTCCCTTCCAAAATACACCACTTAAACAAAAATCACACATTTTCTCTTTGAGAATCCCTGATTTAAACGGAAAATCACGCATATTCTCTTCAAAAATTGCTGTTCAAACCAAAAATTGCGCGTTTTCTCTTCAACAATCCCCCGTTTAACCCCAACATCACGCATTTTCTCTTGGAAAACCCCCCATTTAACTCAAAAATCTCACCTTTTCACTTGGAAAATACGCATTTACCCCAAATCATGCATTTTCTCTCCAAAAATACCCCATTATCCCCAAAATCACACATTTTCTCCTCAGAAATCCCCCTTTTAACCCCCAAATCACGCATTTTCTCTTGCAAAATCCCGCATTTGCCACAAAATCTTGCATTTTCTCTCCAGAAATACCCCATTATCCCAAAATCACACATTTTCTCTTGGAAAATCCCACATTTACCCCCAAATCATGCTTTATCTCTTCAAAAATACCCCATTATCCCCCAAATCACACATTTTCTCTAGGAAAATCCCCCATTTAACTCGGAAATCACACTTTTGCTCTTCAAGTATCCCCCATTTGACCCCAAAATCAAACATTTTTGCTACAAGAATCCCCCATGTATCCAAAAAACACGCATTTCCTCTACAAAAATCTCACATGTAAACGAAACTCATGCAATTTCTCTTCGAGAATCCCCCATTTAACCAGTAGAAAATGCAATTTCTCTTCGAGAATCCCCCATTCAACCCGAAAATGATGCATTTTCTCTTCAAGAATCCCTGATTCATCCCGAATATCACGCATTTTCTCTTCAAAAATCTCCCATGTAACCTGAAAATCACGCATTATCTCTACGAAAATCACACATTTAATGCCAACATCAGGCATTTTCTCTTAGAGATTCCGCGATTTAACTGAAAATCACACATTTTCTCTTGAAAAATCCCCTATTTCACCCGAAAATCACGCCTTTTCTTTGCAAATATCCCCCACTTAACACAAAAATCATGCCTTTTCTCTAGGAAAATCCCCCATCTAAAAAGAAAATCATGCATTTTCGTTTGGAAAATCCCCCATTTAAGTGAAAATCACGCATTTTGGCTTCGAAAACCCCCAGTTTAACCTGAAACGAAGCATTTCCTCTTCGAAAACCCCCCATTTTTCCCGAAAATCACGCATTTTCCCTTCCAAAATACACCACTTAAACAAAAATCACACATTTTCTCTTTGAGAATCCCTGATTTAAACGGAAAATCACGCATATTCTCTTCAAAAATTGCTGTTCAAACCAAAAATTGCGCGTTTTCTCTTCAACAATCCCCCGTTTAACCCCAACATCACGCATTTTCTCTTGGAAAACCCCCCATTTAACTCAAAAATCTCACCTTTTCACTTGGAAAATACGCATTTACCCCCAAATCATGCATTTTCTCTCCAAAAATACCCCATTATCCCCCAAATCACACCTTTCTCCTCAGAAATCCCCCTTTTAACCCCAAATCACGCATTTTCTCTTGCAAAATCCCGCATTTGCCACAAAATCTTGCATTTTCTCTCCAGAAATACCCCATTATCCCCAAAATCACACATTTTCTCTTGGAAAATCCCACATTTACCCCAAATCATGCTTTATCTCTTCAAAAATACCCCATTATCCCCCAAATCACACATTTTCTCTAGGAAAATCCCCCATTTAACTCGGAAATCACACTTTTGCTCTTCAAGTATCCCCCATTTGACCCCAAAATCAAACATTTTTGCTACAAGAATCCCCCATGTATCCAAAAAAACACGCATTTCCTCTACAAAAATCTCACATGTAAACGAAACTCATGCAATTTCTCTTCGAGAATCCCCCATTTAACCAGTAGAAAATGCAATTTCTCTTCGAGAATCCCCCATTCAACCCGAAAATGATGCATTTTCTCTTCAAGAATCCCTGATTCATCCCGAATATCACGCATTTTCTCTTCAAAAATCTCCCATGTAACCTGAAAATCACGCATTATCTCTACGAAAATCACACATTTAATGCCAACATCAGGCATTTTCTCTTAGAGATTCCGCGATTTAACTGAAAATCACACATTTTCTCTTGAAAAATCCCCTATTTCACCCGAAAATCACGCCTTTTCTTTGCAAATATCCCCCACTTAACACAAAAATCATGCCTTTTCTCTAGGAAAATCCCCCATCTAAAAAGAAAATCATGCATTTTCGTTTGGAAAATCCCCCATTTAAGTGAAAATCACGCATTTTGGCTTCGAAAACCCCCAGTTTAACCTGAAACGAAGCATTTCCTCTTCGAAAACCCCCCATTTTTCCCGAAAATCACGCATTTTCCCTTCCAAAATACACCACTTAAACAAAAATCACACATTTTCTCTTTGAGAATCCCTGATTTAAACGGAAAATCACGCATATTCTCTTCAAAAATTGCTGTTCAAACCAAAAATTGCGCGTTTTCTCTTCAACAATCCCCCGTTTAACCCCAACATCACGCATTTTCTCTTGGAAAACCCCCCATTTAACTCAAAAATCTCACCTTTTCACTTGGAAAATACGCATTTACCCCCAAATCATGCATTTTCTCTCCAAAAATACCCCATTATCCCCAAAATCACACATTTTCTCCTCAGAAATCCCCCTTTTAACCCCAAATCACGCATTTTCTCTTGCAAAATCCCGCATTTGCCACAAAATCTTGCATTTTCTCTCCAGAAAAATACCCCATTATCCCCAAAATCACACATTTTCTCTAGGAAAATCCCCCATTTAACTCGGAAATCACACTTTTGCTCTTCAAGTATCCCCCATTTGACCCCAAAATCAAACATTTTTGCTACAAGAATCCCCCATGTATCCAAAAAAACCACGCATTTCCTCTACAAAAATCTCACATGTAAACGAAACTCATGCAATTTCTCTTCGAGAATCCCCCATTTAACCAGTAGAAAATGCAATTTCTCTTCGAGAATCCCCCATTCAACCCGAAAATGATGCATTTTCTCTTCAAGAATCCCTGATTCATCCCGAATATCACGCATTTTCTCTTCAAAAATCTCCCATGTAACCTGAAAATCACGCATTATCTCTACGAAAATCACACATTTAATGCCAACATCAGGCATTTTCTCTTAGAGATTCCGCGATTTAACTGAAAATCACACATTTTCTCTTGAAAAATCCCCTATTTCACCCGAAAATCACGCCTTTTCTTTGCAAATATCCCCCACTTAACACAAAAATCATGCCTTTTCTCTAGGAAAATCCCCCATCTAAAAAGAAAATCATGCATTTTCGTTTGGAAAATCCCCCATTTAAGTGAAAATCACGCATTTTGGCTTCGAAAACCCCCAGTTTAACCTGAAACGAAGCATTTCCTCTTCGAAAACCCCCCATTTTTCCCGAAAATCACGCATTTTCCCTTCCAAAATACACCACTTAAACAAAAATCACACATTTTCTCTTTGAGAATCCCTGATTTAAACGGAAAATCACGCATATTCTCTTCAAAAATTGCTGTTCAAACCAAAAATTGCGCGTTTTCTCTTCAACAATCCCCCGTTTAACCCCAACATCACGCATTTTCTCTTGGAAAACCCCCCATTTAACTCAAAAATCTCACCTTTTCACTTGGAAAATACGCATTTACCCCCAAATCATGCATTTTCTCTCCAAAAATACCCCATTATCCCAAAATCACACATTTTCTCCTCAGAAATCCCCCTTTTAACCCCCAAATCACGCATTTTCTCTTGCCACAAAATCCCGCATTTGCCACAAAATCTTGCATTTTCCTCTCCAAAATACCCCATTATCCCAAAATCACACATTTTCTCTAGGAAAATCCCCCATTTAACTCGGAAATCACACTTTTGCTCTTCAAGTATCCCCCATTTGACCCCAAAATCAAACATTTTTGCTACAAGAATCCCCCATGTATCCAAAAAAACACGCATTTCCTCTACAAAAATCTCACATGTAAACGAAACTCATGCAATTTCTCTTCGAGAATCCCCCATTTAACCAGTAGAAAATGCAATTTCTCTTCGAGAATCCCCCATTCAACCCGAAAATGATGCATTTTCTCTTCAAGAATCCCTGATTCATCCCGAATATCACGCATTTTCTCTTCAAAAATCTCCCATGTAACCTGAAAATCACGCATTATCTCTACGAAAATCACACATTTAATGCCAACATCAGGCATTTTCTCTTAGAGATTCCGCGATTTAACTGAAAATCACACATTTTCTCTTGAAAAATCCCCTATTTCACCCGAAAATCACGCCTTTTCTTTGCAAATATCCCCCACTTAACACAAAAATCATGCCTTTTCTCTAGGAAAATCCCCCATCTAAAAAGAAAATCATGCATTTTCGTTTGGAAAATCCCCCATTTAAGTGAAAATCACGCATTTTGGCTTCGAAAACCCCCAGTTTAACCTGAAACGAAGCATTTCCTCTTCGAAAACCCCCCATTTTTCCCGAAAATCACGCATTTTCCCTTCCAAAATACACCACTTAAACAAAAATCACACATTTTCTCTTTGAGAATCCCTGATTTAAACGGAAAATCACGCATATTCTCTTCAAAAATTGCTGTTCAAACCAAAAATTGCGCGTTTTCTCTTCAACAATCCCCCGTTTAACCCCAACATCACGCATTTTCTCTTGGAAAACCCCCCATTTAACTCAAAAATCTCACCTTTTCACTTGGAAAATACGCATTTACCCCAAATCATGCATTTTCTCTCCAAAAATACCCCATTATCCCCAAAATCACACATTTTCTCCTCAGAAATCCCCCTTTTAACCCCCAAATCACGCATTTTCTCTTGCAAAATCCCGCATTTGCCACAAAATCTTGCATTTTCTCTCCAGAAATACCCCATTATCCCCAAAATCACACATTTTCTCTTGGAAAATCCCACATTTACCCCCAAATCATGCTTTATCTCTTCAAAAATACCCCATTATCCCCCAAATCACACATTTTCTCTAGGAAAATCCCCCATTTAACTCGGAAATCACACTTTTGCTCTTCAAGTATCCCCCATTTGACCCCAAAATCAAACATTTTTGCTACAAGAATCCCCCATGTATCCAAAAAACCACGCATTTCCTCTACAAAAATCTCACATGTAAACGAAACTCATGCAATTTCTCTTCGAGAATCCCCCATTTAACCAGTAGAAAATGCAATTTCTCTTCGAGAATCCCCCATTCAACCCGAAAATGATGCATTTTCTCTTCAAGAATCCCTGATTCATCCCGAATATCACGCATTTTCTCTTCAAAAATCTCCCATGTAACCTGAAAATCACGCATTATCTCTACGAAAATCACACATTTAATGCCAACATCAGGCATTTTCTCTTAGAGATTCCGCGATTTAACTGAAAATCACACATTTTCTCTTGAAAAATCCCCTATTTCACCCGAAAATCACGCCTTTTCTTTGCAAATATCCCCCACTTAACACAAAAATCATGCCTTTTCTCTAGGAAAATCCCCCATCTAAAAAGAAAATCATGCATTTTCGTTTGGAAAATCCCCCATTTAAGTGAAAATCACGCATTTTGGCTTCGAAAACCCCCAGTTTAACCTGAAACGAAGCATTTCCTCTTCGAAAACCCCCCATTTTTCCCGAAAATCACGCATTTTCCCTTCCAAAATACACCACTTAAACAAAAATCACACATTTTCTCTTTGAGAATCCCTGATTTAAACGGAAAATCACGCATATTCTCTTCAAAAATTGCTGTTCAAACCAAAAATTGCGCGTTTTCTCTTCAACAATCCCCCGTTTAACCCCAACATCACGCATTTTCTCTTGGAAAACCCCCCATTTAACTCAAAAATCTCACCTTTTCACTTGGAAAATACGCATTTACCCCCAAATCATGCATTTTCTCTCCAAAAATACCCCATTATCCCCAAATCACACATTTTCTCCTCAGAAATCCCCCTTTTAACCCCAAATCACGCATTTTCTCTTGCAAAATCCCGCATTTGCCACAAAATCTTGCATTTTCTCTCCAGAAATACCCCATTATCCCCAAAATCACACATTTTCTCTTGGAAAATCCCACATTTACCCCCAAATCATGCTTTATCTCTTCAAAAATACCCCATTATCCCCCAAATCACACATTTTCTCTAGGAAAATCCCCCATTTAACTCGGAAATCACACTTTTGCTCTTCAAGTATCCCCCATTTGACCCCAAAATCAAACATTTTTGCTACAAGAATCCCCCATGTATCCAAAAAAACACGCATTTCCTCTACAAAAATCTCACATGTAAACGAAACTCATGCAATTTCTCTTCGAGAATCCCCCATTTAACCAGTAGAAAATGCAATTTCTCTTCGAGAATCCCCCATTCAACCCGAAAATGATGCATTTTCTCTTCAAGAATCCCTGATTCATCCCGAATATCACGCATTTTCTCTTCAAAAATCTCCCATGTAACCTGAAAATCACGCATTATCTCTACGAAAATCACACATTTAATGCCAACATCAGGCATTTTCTCTTAGAGATTCCGCGATTTAACTGAAAATCACACATTTTCTCTTGAAAAATCCCCTATTTCACCCGAAAATCACGCCTTTTCTTTGCAAATATCCCCCACTTAACACAAAAATCATGCCTTTTCTCTAGGAAAATCCCCCATCTAAAAAGAAAATCATGCATTTTCGTTTGGAAAATCCCCCATTTAAGTGAAAATCACGCATTTTGGCTTCGAAAACCCCCAGTTTAACCTGAAACGAAGCATTTCCTCTTCGAAAACCCCCCATTTTTCCCGAAAATCACGCATTTTCCCTTCCAAAATACACCACTTAAACAAAAATCACACATTTTCTCTTTGAGAATCCCTGATTTAAACGGAAAATCACGCATATTCTCTTCAAAAATTGCTGTTCAAACCAAAAATTGCGCGTTTTCTCTTCAACAATCCCCCGTTTAACCCCAACATCACGCATTTTCTCTTGGAAAACCCCCCATTTAACTCAAAAATCTCACCTTTTCACTTGGAAAATACGCATTTACCCCCAAATCATGCATTTTCTCTCCAAAAATACCCCATTATCCCCAAAATCACACATTTTCTCCTCAGAAATCCCCCTTTTAACCCCCAAATCACGCATTTTCTCTTGCAAAATCCCGCATTTGCCACAAAATCTTGCATTTTCTCTCCAGAAATACCCCATTATCCCCAAAATCACACATTTTCTCTTGGAAAATCCCACATTTACCCCCAAATCATGCTTTATCTCTTCAAAAATACCCCATTATCCCCCAAATCACACATTTTCTCTAGGAAAATCCCCCATTTAACTCGGAAATCACACTTTTGCTCTTCAAGTATCCCCCATTTGACCCCAAAATCAAACATTTTTGCTACAAGAATCCCCCATGTATCCAAAAAAACACGCATTTCCTCTACAAAAATCTCACATGTAAACGAAACTCATGCAATTTCTCTTCGAGAATCCCCCATTTAACCAGTAGAAAATGCAATTTCTCTTCGAGAATCCCCCATTCAACCCGAAAATGATGCATTTTCTCTTCAAGAATCCCTGATTCATCCCGAATATCACGCATTTTCTCTTCAAAAATCTCCCATGTAACCTGAAAATCACGCATTATCTCTACGAAAATCACACATTTAATGCCAACATCAGGCATTTTCTCTTAGAGATTCCGCGATTTAACTGAAAATCACACATTTTCTCTTGAAAAATCCCCTATTTCACCCGAAAATCACGCCTTTTCTTTGCAAATATCCCCCACTTAACACAAAAATCATGCCTTTTCTCTAGGAAAATCCCCCATCTAAAAAGAAAATCATGCATTTTCGTTTGGAAAATCCCCCATTTAAGTGAAAATCACGCATTTTGGCTTCGAAAACCCCCAGTTTAACCTGAAACGAAGCATTTCCTCTTCGAAAACCCCCCATTTTTCCCGAAAATCACGCATTTTCCCTTCCAAAATACACCACTTAAACAAAAATCACACATTTTCTCTTTGAGAATCCCTGATTTAAACGGAAAATCACGCATATTCTCTTCAAAAATTGCTGTTCAAACCAAAAATTGCGCGTTTTCTCTTCAACAATCCCCCGTTTAACCCCAACATCACGCATTTTCTCTTGGAAAACCCCCCATTTAACTCAAAAATCTCACCTTTTCACTTGGAAAATACGCATTTACCCCCAAATCATGCATTTTCTCTCCAAAAATACCCCATTATCCCCAAAATCACACATTTTCTCCTCAGAAATCCCCCTTTTAACCCCCAAATCACGCATTTTCTCTTGCAAAATCCCGCATTTGCCACAAAATCTTGCATTTTCTCTCCAGAAATACCCCATTATCCCCAAAATCACACATTTTCTCTTGGAAAATCCCACATTTACCCCCAAATCATGCTTTATCTCTTCAAAAATACCCCATTATCCCCCAAATCACACATTTTCTCTAGGAAAATCCCCCATTTAACTCGGAAATCACACTTTTGCTCTTCAAGTATCCCCCATTTGACCCCAAAATCAAACATTTTTGCTACAAGAATCCCCCATGTATCCAAAAAAACACGCATTTCCTCTACAAAAATCTCACATGTAAACGAAACTCATGCAATTTCTCTTCGAGAATCCCCCATTTAACCAGTAGAAAATGCAATTTCTCTTCGAGAATCCCCCATTCAACCCGAAAATGATGCATTTTCTCTTCAAGAATCCCTGATTCATCCCGAATATCACGCATTTTCTCTTCAAAAATCTCCCATGTAACCTGAAAATCACGCATTATCTCTACGAAAATCACACATTTAATGCCAACATCAGGCATTTTCTCTTAGAGATTCCGCGATTTAACTGAAAATCACACATTTTCTCTTGAAAAATCCCCTATTTCACCCGAAAATCACGCCTTTTCTTTGCAAATATCCCCCACTTAACACAAAAATCATGCCTTTTCTCTAGGAAAATCCCCCATCTAAAAAGAAAATCATGCATTTTCGTTTGGAAAATCCCCCATTTAAGTGAAAATCACGCATTTTGGCTTCGAAAACCCCCAGTTTAACCTGAAACGAAGCATTTCCTCTTCGAAAACCCCCCATTTTTCCCGAAAATCACGCATTTTCCCTTCCAAAATACACCACTTAAACAAAAATCACACATTTTCTCTTTGAGAATCCCTGATTTAAACGGAAAATCACGCATATTCTCTTCAAAAATTGCTGTTCAAACCAAAAATTGCGCGTTTTCTCTTCAACAATCCCCCGTTTAACCCCAACATCACGCATTTTCTCTTGGAAAACCCCCCATTTAACTCAAAAATCTCACCTTTTCACTTGGAAAATACGCATTTACCCCCAAATCATGCATTTTCTCTCCAAAAATACCCCATTATCCCCAAAATCACACATTTTCTCCTCAGAAATCCCCCTTTTAACCCCCAAATCACGCATTTTCTCTTGCAAAATCCCGCATTTGCCACAAAATCTTGCATTTTCTCTCCAGAAATACCCCATTATCCCCAAAATCACACATTTTCTCTTGGAAAATCCCACATTTACCCCCAAATCATGCTTTATCTCTTCAAAAATACCCCATTATCCCCCAAATCACACATTTTCTCTAGGAAAATCCCCCATTTAACTCGGAAATCACACTTTTGCTCTTCAAGTATCCCCCATTTGACCCCAAAATCAAACATTTTTGCTACAAGAATCCCCCATGTATCCAAAAAAACACGCATTTCCTCTACAAAAATCTCACATGTAAACGAAACTCATGCAATTTCTCTTCGAGAATCCCCCATTTAACCAGTAGAAAATGCAATTTCTCTTCGAGAATCCCCCATTCAACCCGAAAATGATGCATTTTCTCTTCAAGAATCCCTGATTCATCCCGAATATCACGCATTTTCTCTTCAAAAATCTCCCATGTAACCTGAAAATCACGCATTATCTCTACGAAAATCACACATTTAATGCCAACATCAGGCATTTTCTCTTAGAGATTCCGCGATTTAACTGAAAATCACACATTTTCTCTTGAAAAATCCCCTATTTCACCCGAAAATCACGCCTTTTCTTTGCAAATATCCCCCACTTAACACAAAAATCATGCCTTTTCTCTAGGAAAATCCCCCATCTAAAAAGAAAATCATGCATTTTCGTTTGGAAAATCCCCCATTTAAGTGAAAATCACGCATTTTGGCTTCGAAAACCCCCAGTTTAACCTGAAACGAAGCATTTCCTCTTCGAAAACCCCCCATTTTTCCCGAAAATCACGCATTTTCCCTTCCAAAATACACCACTTAAACAAAAATCACACATTTTCTCTTTGAGAATCCCTGATTTAAACGGAAAATCACGCATATTCTCTTCAAAAATTGCTGTTCAAACCAAAAATTGCGCGTTTTCTCTTCAACAATCCCCCGTTTAACCCCAACATCACGCATTTTCTCTTGGAAAACCCCCCATTTAACTCAAAAATCTCACCTTTTCACTTGGAAAATACGCATTTACCCCCAAATCATGCATTTTCTCTCCAAAAATACCCCATTATCCCCAAAATCACACATTTTCTCCTCAGAAATCCCCCTTTTAACCCCCAAATCACGCATTTTCTCTTGCAAAATCCCGCATTTGCCACAAAATCTTGCATTTTCTCTCCAGAAATACCCCATTATCCCCAAAATCACACATTTTCTCTTGGAAAATCCCACATTTACCCCCAAATCATGCTTTATCTCTTCAAAAATACCCCATTATCCCCCAAATCACACATTTTCTCTAGGAAAATCCCCCATTTAACTCGGAAATCACACTTTTGCTCTTCAAGTATCCCCCATTTGACCCCAAAATCAAACATTTTTGCTACAAGAATCCCCCATGTATCCAAAAAAACACGCATTTCCTCTACAAAAATCTCACATGTAAACGAAACTCATGCAATTTCTCTTCGAGAATCCCCCATTTAACCAGTAGAAAATGCAATTTCTCTTCGAGAATCCCCCATTCAACCCGAAAATGATGCATTTTCTCTTCAAGAATCCCTGATTCATCCCGAATATCACGCATTTTCTCTTCAAAAATCTCCCATGTAACCTGAAAATCACGCATTATCTCTACGAAAATCACACATTTAATGCCAACATCAGGCATTTTCTCTTAGAGATTCCGCGATTTAACTGAAAATCACACATTTTCTCTTGAAAAATCCCCTATTTCACCCGAAAATCACGCCTTTTCTTTGCAAATATCCCCCACTTAACACAAAAATCATGCCTTTTCTCTAGGAAAATCCCCCATCTAAAAAGAAAATCATGCATTTTCGTTTGGAAAATCCCCCATTTAAGTGAAAATCACGCATTTTGGCTTCGAAAACCCCCAGTTTAACCTGAAACGAAGCATTTCCTCTTCGAAAACCCCCCATTTTTCCCGAAAATCACGCATTTTCCCTTCCAAAATACACCACTTAAACAAAAATCACACATTTTCTCTTTGAGAATCCCTGATTTAAACGGAAAATCACGCATATTCTCTTCAAAAATTGCTGTTCAAACCAAAAATTGCGCGTTTTCTCTTCAACAATCCCCCGTTTAACCCCAACATCACGCATTTTCTCTTGGAAAACCCCCCATTTAACTCAAAAATCTCACCTTTTCACTTGGAAAATACGCATTTACCCCAAATCATGCATTTTCTCTCCAAAAATACCCCATTATCCCCAAAATCACACATTTTCTCCTCAGAAATCCCCCTTTTAACCCCCAAATCACGCATTTTCTCTTGCAAAATCCCGCATTTGCCACAAAATCTTGCATTTTCTCTCCAGAAATACCCCATTATCCCCAAAATCACACATTTTCTCTTGGAAAATCCCACATTTACCCCCAAATCATGCTTTATCTCTTCAAAAATACCCCATTATCCCCCAAATCACACATTTTCTCTAGGAAAATCCCCCATTTAACTCGGAAATCACACTTTTGCTCTTCAAGTATCCCCCATTTGACCCCAAAATCAAACATTTTTGCTACAAGAATCCCCCATGTATCCAAAAAAACACGCATTTCCTCTACAAAAATCTCACATGTAAACGAAACTCATGCAATTTCTCTTCGAGAATCCCCCATTTAACCAGTAGAAAATGCAATTTCTCTTCGAGAATCCCCCATTCAACCCGAAAATGATGCATTTTCTCTTCAAGAATCCCTGATTCATCCCGAATATCACGCATTTTCTCTTCAAAAATCTCCCATGTAACCTGAAAATCACGCATTATCTCTACGAAAATCACACATTTAATGCCAACATCAGGCATTTTCTCTTAGAGATTCCGCGATTTAACTGAAAATCACACATTTTCTCTTGAAAAATCCCCTATTTCACCCGAAAATCACGCCTTTTCTTTGCAAATATCCCCCACTTAACACAAAAATCATGCCTTTTCTCTAGGAAAATCCCCCATCTAAAAAGAAAATCATGCATTTTCGTTTGGAAAATCCCCCATTTAAGTGAAAATCACGCATTTTGGCTTCGAAAACCCCCAGTTTAACCTGAAACGAAGCATTTCCTCTTCGAAAACCCCCCATTTTTCCCGAAAATCACGCATTTTCCCTTCCAAAATACACCACTTAAACAAAAATCACACATTTTCTCTTTGAGAATCCCTGATTTAAACGGAAAATCACGCATATTCTCTTCAAAAATTGCTGTTCAAACCAAAAATTGCGCGTTTTCTCTTCAACAATCCCCCGTTTAACCCCAACATCACGCATTTTCTCTTGGAAAACCCCCCATTTAACTCAAAAATCTCACCTTTTCACTTGGAAAATACGCATTTACCCCCAAATCATGCATTTTCTCTCCAAAAATACCCCATTATCCCCAAAATCACACATTTTCTCCTCAGAAATCCCCCTTTTAACCCCCAAATCACGCATTTTCTCTTGCAAAATCCCGCATTTGCCACAAAATCTTGCATTTTCTCTCCAGAAATACCCCATTATCCCCAAAATCACACATTTTCTCTTGGAAAATCCCACATTTACCCCCAAATCATGCTTTATCTCTTCAAAAATACCCCATTATCCCCCAAATCACACATTTTCTCTAGGAAAATCCCCCATTTAACTCGGAAATCACACTTTTGCTCTTCAAGTATCCCCCATTTGACCCCAAAATCAAACATTTTTGCTACAAGAATCCCCCATGTATCCAAAAAAACACGCATTTCCTCTACAAAAATCTCACATGTAAACGAAACTCATGCAATTTCTCTTCGAGAATCCCCCATTTAACCAGTAGAAAATGCAATTTCTCTTCGAGAATCCCCCATTCAACCCGAAAATGATGCATTTTCTCTTCAAGAATCCCTGATTCATCCCGAATATCACGCATTTTCTCTTCAAAAATCTCCCATGTAACCTGAAAATCACGCATTATCTCTACGAAAATCACACATTTAATGCCAACATCAGGCATTTTCTCTTAGAGATTCCGCGATTTAACTGAAAATCACACATTTTCTCTTGAAAAATCCCCTATTTCACCCGAAAATCACGCCTTTTCTTTGCAAATATCCCCCACTTAACACAAAAATCATGCCTTTTCTCTAGGAAAATCCCCCATCTAAAAAGAAAATCATGCATTTTCGTTTGGAAAATCCCCCATTTAAGTGAAAATCACGCATTTTGGCTTCGAAAACCCCCAGTTTAACCTGAAACGAAGCATTTCCTCTTCGAAAACCCCCCATTTTTCCCGAAAATCACGCATTTTCCCTTCCAAAATACACCACTTAAACAAAAATCACACATTTTCTCTTTGAGAATCCCTGATTTAAACGGAAAATCACGCATATTCTCTTCAAAAATTGCTGTTCAAACCAAAAATTGCGCGTTTTCTCTTCAACAATCCCCCGTTTAACCCCAACATCACGCATTTTCTCTTGGAAAACCCCCCATTTAACTCAAAAATCTCACCTTTTCACTTGGAAAATACGCATTTACCCCCAAATCATGCATTTTCTCTCCAAAAATACCCCATTATCCCCAAAATCACACATTTTCTCCTCAGAAATCCCCCTTTTAACCCCCAAATCACGCATTTTCTCTTGCAAAATCCCGCATTTGCCACAAAATCTTGCATTTTCTCTCCAGAAATACCCCATTATCCCCAAAATCACACATTTTCTCTTGGAAAATCCCACATTTACCCCCAAATCATGCTTTATCTCTTCAAAAATACCCCATTATCCCCCAAATCACACATTTTCTCTAGGAAAATCCCCCATTTAACTCGGAAATCACACTTTTGCTCTTCAAGTATCCCCCATTTGACCCCAAAATCAAACATTTTTGCTACAAGAATCCCCCATGTATCCAAAAAAACACGCATTTCCTCTACAAAAATCTCACATGTAAACGAAACTCATGCAATTTCTCTTCGAGAATCCCCCATTTAACCAGTAGAAAATGCAATTTCTCTTCGAGAATCCCCCATTCAACCCGAAAATGATGCATTTTCTCTTCAAGAATCCCTGATTCATCCCGAATATCACGCATTTTCTCTTCAAAAATCTCCCATGTAACCTGAAAATCACGCATTATCTCTACGAAAATCACACATTTAATGCCAACATCAGGCATTTTCTCTTAGAGATTCCGCGATTTAACTGAAAATCACACATTTTCTCTTGAAAAATCCCCTATTTCACCCGAAAATCACGCCTTTTCTTTGCAAATATCCCCCACTTAACACAAAAATCATGCCTTTTCTCTAGGAAAATCCCCCATCTAAAAAGAAAATCATGCATTTTCGTTTGGAAAATCCCCCATTTAAGTGAAAATCACGCATTTTGGCTTCGAAAACCCCCAGTTTAACCTGAAACGAAGCATTTCCTCTTCGAAAACCCCCCATTTTTCCCGAAAATCACGCATTTTCCCTTCCAAAATACACCACTTAAACAAAAATCACACATTTTCTCTTTGAGAATCCCTGATTTAAACGGAAAATCACGCATATTCTCTTCAAAAATTGCTGTTCAAACCAAAAATTGCGCGTTTTCTCTTCAACAATCCCCCGTTTAACCCCAACATCACGCATTTTCTCTTGGAAAACCCCCCATTTAACTCAAAAATCTCACCTTTTCACTTGGAAAATACGCATTTACCCCCAAATCATGCATTTTCTCTCCAAAAATACCCCATTATCCCCAAAATCACACATTTTCTCCTCAGAAATCCCCCTTTTAACCCCCAAATCACGCATTTTCTCTTGCAAAATCCCGCATTTGCCACAAAATCTTGCATTTTCTCTCCAGAAATACCCCATTATCCCCAAAATCACACATTTTCTCTTGGAAAATCCCACATTTACCCCCAAATCATGCTTTATCTCTTCAAAAATACCCCATTATCCCCCAAATCACACATTTTCTCTAGGAAAATCCCCCATTTAACTCGGAAATCACACTTTTGCTCTTCAAGTATCCCCCATTTGACCCCAAAATCAAACATTTTTGCTACAAGAATCCCCCATGTATCCAAAAAAACACGCATTTCCTCTACAAAAATCTCACATGTAAACGAAACTCATGCAATTTCTCTTCGAGAATCCCCCATTTAACCAGTAGAAAATGCAATTTCTCTTCGAGAATCCCCCATTCAACCCGAAAATGATGCATTTTCTCTTCAAGAATCCCTGATTCATCCCGAATATCACGCATTTTCTCTTCAAAAATCTCCCATGTAACCTGAAAATCACGCATTATCTCTACGAAAATCACACATTTAATGCCAACATCAGGCATTTTCTCTTAGAGATTCCGCGATTTAACTGAAAATCACACATTTTCTCTTGAAAAATCCCCTATTTCACCCGAAAATCACGCCTTTTCTTTGCAAATATCCCCCACTTAACACAAAAATCATGCCTTTTCTCTAGGAAAATCCCCCATCTAAAAAGAAAATCATGCATTTTCGTTTGGAAAATCCCCCATTTAAGTGAAAATCACGCATTTTGGCTTCGAAAACCCCCAGTTTAACCTGAAACGAAGCATTTCCTCTTCGAAAACCCCCATTTTTCCCGAAAATCACGCATTTTCCCTTCCAAAATACACCACTTAAACAAAAATCACACATTTTCTCTTTGAGAATCCCTGATTTAAACGGAAAATCACGCATATTCTCTTCAAAAATTGCTGTTCAAACCAAAAATTGCGCGTTTTCTCTTCAACAATCCCCCGTTTAACCCCAACATCACGCATTTTCTCTTGGAAAACCCCCCATTTAACTCAAAAATCTCACCTTTTCACTTGGAAAATACGCATTTACCCCCAAATCATGCATTTTCTCTCCAAAAATACCCCATTATCCCCAAAATCACACATTTTCTCCTCAGAAATCCCCCTTTTAACCCCCAAATCACGCATTTTCTCTTGCAAAATCCCGCATTTGCCACAAAATCTTGCATTTTCTCTCCAGAAATACCCCATTATCCCCAAAATCACACATTTTCTCTTGGAAAATCCCACATTTACCCCCAAATCATGCTTTATCTCTTCAAAAATACCCCATTATCCCCCAAATCACACATTTTCTCTAGGAAAATCCCCCATTTAACTCGGAAATCACACTTTTGCTCTTCAAGTATCCCCCATTTGACCCCAAAATCAAACATTTTTGCTACAAGAATCCCCCATGTATCCAAAAAAACACGCATTTCCTCTACAAAAATCTCACATGTAAACGAAACTCATGCAATTTCTCTTCGAGAATCCCCCATTTAACCAGTAGAAAATGCAATTTCTCTTCGAGAATCCCCCATTCAACCCGAAAATGATGCATTTTCTCTTCAAGAATCCCTGATTCATCCCGAATATCACGCATTTTCTCTTCAAAAATCTCCCATGTAACCTGAAAATCACGCATTATCTCTACGAAAATCACACATTTAATGCCAACATCAGGCATTTTCTCTTAGAGATTCCGCGATTTAACTGAAAATCACACATTTTCTCTTGAAAAATCCCCTATTTCACCCGAAAATCACGCCTTTTCTTTGCAAATATCCCCCACTTAACACAAAAATCATGCCTTTTCTCTAGGAAAATCCCCCATCTAAAAAGAAAATCATGCATTTTCGTTTGGAAAATCCCCCATTTAAGTGAAAATCACGCATTTTGGCTTCGAAAACCCCCAGTTTAACCTGAAACGAAGCATTTCCTCTTCGAAAACCCCCCATTTTTCCCGAAAATCACGCATTTTCCCTTCCAAAATACACCACTTAAACAAAAATCACACATTTTCTCTTTGAGAATCCCTGATTTAAACGGAAAATCACGCATATTCTCTTCAAAAATTGCTGTTCAAACCAAAAATTGCGCGTTTTCTCTTCAACAATCCCCCGTTTAACCCCAACATCACGCATTTTCTCTTGGAAAACCCCCCATTTAACTCAAAAATCTCACCTTTTCACTTGGAAAATACGCATTTACCCCCAAATCATGCATTTTCTCTCCAAAAATACCCCATTATCCCCAAAATCACACATTTTCTCCTCAGAAATCCCCCTTTTAACCCCCAAATCACGCATTTTCTCTTGCAAAATCCCGCATTTGCCACAAAATCTTGCATTTTCTCTCCAGAAATACCCCATTATCCCCAAAATCACACATTTTCTCTTGGAAAATCCCACATTTACCCCCAAATCATGCTTTATCTCTTCAAAAATACCCCATTATCCCCCAAATCACACATTTTCTCTAGGAAAATCCCCCATTTAACTCGGAAATCACACTTTTGCTCTTCAAGTATCCCCCATTTGACCCCAAAATCAAACATTTTTGCTACAAGAATCCCCCATGTATCCAAAAAAACACGCATTTCCTCTACAAAAATCTCACATGTAAACGAAACTCATGCAATTTCTCTTCGAGAATCCCCCATTTAACCAGTAGAAAATGCAATTTCTCTTCGAGAATCCCCCATTCAACCCGAAAATGATGCATTTTCTCTTCAAGAATCCCTGATTCATCCCGAATATCACGCATTTTCTCTTCAAAAATCTCCCATGTAACCTGAAAATCACGCATTATCTCTACGAAAATCACACATTTAATGCCAACATCAGGCATTTTCTCTTAGAGATTCCGCGATTTAACTGAAAATCACACATTTTCTCTTGAAAAATCCCCTATTTCACCCGAAAATCACGCCTTTTCTTTGCAAATATCCCCCACTTAACACAAAAATCATGCCTTTTCTCTAGGAAAATCCCCCATCTAAAAAGAAAATCATGCATTTTCGTTTGGAAAATCCCCCATTTAAGTGAAAATCACGCATTTTGGCTTCGAAAACCCCCAGTTTAACCTGAAACGAAGCATTTCCTCTTCGAAAACCCCCCATTTTTCCCGAAAATCACGCATTTTCCCTTCCAAAATACACCACTTAAACAAAAATCACACATTTTCTCTTTGAGAATCCCTGATTTAAACGGAAAATCACGCATATTCTCTTCAAAAATTGCTGTTCAAACCAAAAATTGCGCGTTTTCTCTTCAACAATCCCCCGTTTAACCCCAACATCACGCATTTTCTCTTGGAAAACCCCCCATTTAACTCAAAAATCTCACCTTTTCACTTGGAAAATACGCATTTACCCCCAAATCATGCATTTTCTCTCCAAAAATACCCCATTATCCCCAAAATCACACATTTTCTCCTCAGAAATCCCCCTTTTAACCCCCAAATCACGCATTTTCTCTTGCAAAATCCCGCATTTGCCACAAAATCTTGCATTTTCTCTCCAGAAATACCCCATTATCCCCAAAATCACACATTTTCTCTTGGAAAATCCCACATTTACCCCCAAATCATGCTTTATCTCTTCAAAAATACCCCATTATCCCCCAAATCACACATTTTCTCTAGGAAAATCCCCCATTTAACTCGGAAATCACACTTTTGCTCTTCAAGTATCCCCCATTTGACCCCAAAATCAAACATTTTTGCTACAAGAATCCCCCATGTATCCAAAAAAACACGCATTTCCTCTACAAAAATCTCACATGTAAACGAAACTCATGCAATTTCTCTTCGAGAATCCCCCATTTAACCAGTAGAAAATGCAATTTCTCTTCGAGAATCCCCCATTCAACCCGAAAATGATGCATTTTCTCTTCAAGAATCCCTGATTCATCCCGAATATCACGCATTTTCTCTTCAAAAATCTCCCATGTAACCTGAAAATCACGCATTATCTCTACGAAAATCACACATTTAATGCCAACATCAGGCATTTTCTCTTAGAGATTCCGCGATTTAACTGAAAATCACACATTTTCTCTTGAAAAATCCCCTATTTCACCCGAAAATCACGCCTTTTCTTTGCAAATATCCCCCACTTAACACAAAAATCATGCCTTTTCTCTAGGAAAATCCCCCATCTAAAAAGAAAATCATGCATTTTCGTTTGGAAAATCCCCCATTTAAGTGAAAATCACGCATTTTGGCTTCGAAAACCCCCAGTTTAACCTGAAACGAAGCATTTCCTCTTCGAAAACCCCCCATTTTTCCCGAAAATCACGCATTTTCCCTTCCAAAATACACCACTTAAACAAAAATCACACATTTTCTCTTTGAGAATCCCTGATTTAAACGGAAAATCACGCATATTCTCTTCAAAAATTGCTGTTCAAACCAAAAATTGCGCGTTTTCTCTTCAACAATCCCCCGTTTAACCCCAACATCACGCATTTTCTCTTGGAAAACCCCCCATTTAACTCAAAAATCTCACCTTTTCACTTGGAAAATACGCATTTACCCCCAAATCATGCATTTTCTCTCCAAAAATACCCCATTATCCCCAAAATCACACATTTTCTCCTCAGAAATCCCCCTTTTAACCCCCAAATCACGCATTTTCTCTTGCAAAATCCCGCATTTGCCACAAAATCTTGCATTTTCTCTCCAGAAATACCCCATTATCCCCAAAATCACACATTTTCTCTTGGAAAATCCCACATTTACCCCCAAATCATGCTTTATCTCTTCAAAAATACCCCATTATCCCCCAAATCACACATTTTCTCTAGGAAAATCCCCCATTTAACTCGGAAATCACACTTTTGCTCTTCAAGTATCCCCCATTTGACCCCAAAATCAAACATTTTTGCTACAAGAATCCCCCATGTATCCAAAAAAACACGCATTTCCTCTACAAAAATCTCACATGTAAACGAAACTCATGCAATTTCTCTTCGAGAATCCCCCATTTAACCAGTAGAAAATGCAATTTCTCTTCGAGAATCCCCCATTCAACCCGAAAATGATGCATTTTCTCTTCAAGAATCCCTGATTCATCCCGAATATCACGCATTTTCTCTTCAAAAATCTCCCATGTAACCTGAAAATCACGCATTATCTCTACGAAAATCACACATTTAATGCCAACATCAGGCATTTTCTCTTAGAGATTCCGCGATTTAACTGAAAATCACACATTTTCTCTTGAAAAATCCCCTATTTCACCCGAAAATCACGCCTTTTCTTTGCAAATATCCCCCACTTAACACAAAAATCATGCCTTTTCTCTAGGAAAATCCCCCATCTAAAAAGAAAATCATGCATTTTCGTTTGGAAAATCCCCCATTTAAGTGAAAATCACGCATTTTGGCTTCGAAAACCCCCAGTTTAACCTGAAACGAAGCATTTCCTCTTCGAAAACCCCCCATTTTTCCCGAAAATCACGCATTTTCCCTTCCAAAATACACCACTTAAACAAAAATCACACATTTTCTCTTTGAGAATCCCTGATTTAAACGGAAAATCACGCATATTCTCTTCAAAAATTGCTGTTCAAACCAAAAATTGCGCGTTTTCTCTTCAACAATCCCCCGTTTAACCCCAACATCACGCATTTTCTCTTGGAAAACCCCCCATTTAACTCAAAAATCTCACCTTTTCACTTGGAAAATACGCATTTACCCCCAAATCATGCATTTTCTCTCCAAAAATACCCCATTATCCCCAAAATCACACATTTTCTCCTCAGAAATCCCCCTTTTAACCCCCAAATCACGCATTTTCTCTTGCAAAATCCCGCATTTGCCACAAAATCTTGCATTTTCTCTCCAGAAATACCCCATTATCCCCAAAATCACACATTTTCTCTTGGAAAATCCCACATTTACCCCCAAATCATGCTTTATCTCTTCAAAAATACCCCATTATCCCCCAAATCACACATTTTCTCTAGGAAAATCCCCCATTTAACTCGGAAATCACACTTTTGCTCTTCAAGTATCCCCCATTTGACCCCAAAATCAAACATTTTTGCTACAAGAATCCCCCATGTATCCAAAAAAACACGCATTTCCTCTACAAAAATCTCACATGTAAACGAAACTCATGCAATTTCTCTTCGAGAATCCCCCATTTAACCAGTAGAAAATGCAATTTCTCTTCGAGAATCCCCCATTCAACCCGAAAATGATGCATTTTCTCTTCAAGAATCCCTGATTCATCCCGAATATCACGCATTTTCTCTTCAAAAATCTCCCATGTAACCTGAAAATCACGCATTATCTCTACGAAAATCACACATTTAATGCCAACATCAGGCATTTTCTCTTAGAGATTCCGCGATTTAACTGAAAATCACACATTTTCTCTTGAAAAATCCCCTATTTCACCCGAAAATCACGCCTTTTCTTTGCAAATATCCCCCACTTAACACAAAAATCATGCCTTTTCTCTAGGAAAATCCCCCATCTAAAAAGAAAATCATGCATTTTCGTTTGGAAAATCCCCCATTTAAGTGAAAATCACGCATTTTGGCTTCGAAAACCCCCAGTTTAACCTGAAACGAAGCATTTCCTCTTCGAAAACCCCCCATTTTTCCCGAAAATCACGCATTTTCCCTTCCAAAATACACCACTTAAACAAAAATCACACATTTTCTCTTTGAGAATCCCTGATTTAAACGGAAAATCACGCATATTCTCTTCAAAAATTGCTGTTCAAACCAAAAATTGCGCGTTTTCTCTTCAACAATCCCCCGTTTAACCCCAACATCACGCATTTTCTCTTGGAAAACCCCCCATTTAACTCAAAAATCTCACCTTTTCACTTGGAAAATACGCATTTACCCCCAAATCATGCATTTTCTCTCCAAAAATACCCCATTATCCCCAAAATCACACATTTTCTCCTCAGAAATCCCCCTTTTAACCCCCAAATCACGCATTTTCTCTTGCAAAATCCCGCATTTGCCACAAAATCTTGCATTTTCTCTCCAGAAATACCCCATTATCCCCAAAATCACACATTTTCTCTTGGAAAATCCCACATTTACCCCCAAATCATGCTTTATCTCTTCAAAAATACCCCATTATCCCCCAAATCACACATTTTCTCTAGGAAAATCCCCCATTTAACTCGGAAATCACACTTTTGCTCTTCAAGTATCCCCCATTTGACCCCAAAATCAAACATTTTTGCTACAAGAATCCCCCATGTATCCAAAAAAACACGCATTTCCTCTACAAAAATCTCACATGTAAACGAAACTCATGCAATTTCTCTTCGAGAATCCCCCATTTAACCAGTAGAAAATGCAATTTCTCTTCGAGAATCCCCCATTCAACCCGAAAATGATGCATTTTCTCTTCAAGAATCCCTGATTCATCCCGAATATCACGCATTTTCTCTTCAAAAATCTCCCATGTAACCTGAAAATCACGCATTATCTCTACGAAAATCACACATTTAATGCCAACATCAGGCATTTTCTCTTAGAGATTCCGCGATTTAACTGAAAATCACACATTTTCTCTTGAAAAATCCCCTATTTCACCCGAAAATCACGCCTTTTCTTTGCAAATATCCCCCACTTAACACAAAAATCATGCCTTTTCTCTAGGAAAATCCCCCATCTAAAAAGAAAATCATGCATTTTCGTTTGGAAAATCCCCCATTTAAGTGAAAATCACGCATTTTGGCTTCGAAAACCCCCAGTTTAACCTGAAACGAAGCATTTCCTCTTCGAAAACCCCCCATTTTTCCCGAAAATCACGCATTTTCCCTTCCAAAATACACCACTTAAACAAAAATCACACATTTTCTCTTTGAGAATCCCTGATTTAAACGGAAAATCACGCATATTCTCTTCAAAAATTGCTGTTCAAACCAAAAATTGCGCGTTTTCTCTTCAACAATCCCCCGTTTAACCCCAACATCACGCATTTTCTCTTGGAAAACCCCCCATTTAACTCAAAAATCTCACCTTTTCACTTGGAAAATACGCATTTACCCCCAAATCATGCATTTTCTCTCCAAAAATACCCCATTATCCCCAAAATCACACATTTTCTCCTCAGAAATCCCCCTTTTAACCCCCAAATCACGCATTTTCTCTTGCAAAATCCCGCATTTGCCACAAAATCTTGCATTTTCTCTCCAGAAATACCCCATTATCCCCAAAATCACACATTTTCTCTTGGAAAATCCCACATTTACCCCCAAATCATGCTTTATCTCTTCAAAAATACCCCATTATCCCCCAAATCACACATTTTCTCTAGGAAAATCCCCCATTTAACTCGGAAATCACACTTTTGCTCTTCAAGTATCCCCCATTTGACCCCAAAATCAAACATTTTTGCTACAAGAATCCCCCATGTATCCAAAAAAACACGCATTTCCTCTACAAAAATCTCACATGTAAACGAAACTCATGCAATTTCTCTTCGAGAATCCCCCATTTAACCAGTAGAAAATGCAATTTCTCTTCGAGAATCCCCCATTCAACCCGAAAATGATGCATTTTCTCTTCAAGAATCCCTGATTCATCCCGAATATCACGCATTTTCTCTTCAAAAATCTCCCATGTAACCTGAAAATCACGCATTATCTCTACGAAAATCACACATTTAATGCCAACATCAGGCATTTTCTCTTAGAGATTCCGCGATTTAACTGAAAATCACACATTTTCTCTTGAAAAATCCCCTATTTCACCCGAAAATCACGCCTTTTCTTTGCAAATATCCCCCACTTAACACAAAAATCATGCCTTTTCTCTAGGAAAATCCCCCATCTAAAAAGAAAATCATGCATTTTCGTTTGGAAAATCCCCCATTTAAGTGAAAATCACGCATTTTGGCTTCGAAAACCCCCAGTTTAACCTGAAACGAAGCATTTCCTCTTCGAAAACCCCCCATTTTTCCCGAAAATCACGCATTTTCCCTTCCAAAATACACCACTTAAACAAAAATCACACATTTTCTCTTTGAGAATCCCTGATTTAAACGGAAAATCACGCATATTCTCTTCAAAAATTGCTGTTCAAACCAAAAATTGCGCGTTTTCTCTTCAACAATCCCCCGTTTAACCCCAACATCACGCATTTTCTCTTGGAAAACCCCCCATTTAACTCAAAAATCTCACCTTTTCACTTGGAAAATACGCATTTACCCCCAAATCATGCATTTTCTCTCCAAAAATACCCCATTATCCCCAAAATCACACATTTTCTCCTCAGAAATCCCCCTTTTAACCCCCAAATCACGC
This sequence comes from Gallus gallus, assembly GCF_016699485.2. NCBI lineage: Eukaryota > Metazoa > Chordata > Aves > Galliformes > Phasianidae > Gallus > Gallus gallus. The sequence continues at coordinate 64,100 of NW_024096009.1, read as the reverse complement.
ATTTTCTCTTGCAAAATCCCGCATTTGCCACAAAATCTTGCATTTTCTCTCCAGAAATACCCCATTATCCCCAAAATCACACATTTTCTCTTGGAAAATCCCACATTTACCCCCAAATCATGCTTTATCTCTTCAAAAATACCCCATTATCCCCCAAATCACACATTTTCTCTAGGAAAATCCCCCATTTAACTCGGAAATCACACTTTTGCTCTTCAAGTATCCCCCATTTGACCCCAAAATCAAACATTTTTGCTACAAGAATCCCCCATGTATCCAAAAAAACACGCATTTCCTCTACAAAAATCTCACATGTAAACGAAACTCATGCAATTTCTCTTCGAGAATCCCCCATTTAACCAGTAGAAAATGCAATTTCTCTTCGAGAATCCCCCATTCAACCCGAAAATGATGCATTTTCTCTTCAAGAATCCCTGATTCATCCCGAATATCACGCATTTTCTCTTCAAAAATCTCCCATGTAACCTGAAAATCACGCATTATCTCTACGAAAATCACACATTTAATGCCAACATCAGGCATTTTCTCTTAGAGATTCCGCGATTTAACTGAAAATCACACATTTTCTCTTGAAAAATCCCCTATTTCACCCGAAAATCACGCCTTTTCTTTGCAAATATCCCCCACTTAACACAAAAATCATGCCTTTTCTCTAGGAAAATCCCCCATCTAAAAAGAAAATCATGCATTTTCGTTTGGAAAATCCCCCATTTAAGTGAAAATCACGCATTTTGGCTTCGAAAACCCCCAGTTTAACCTGAAACGAAGCATTTCCTCTTCGAAAACCCCCCATTTTTCCCGAAAATCACGCATTTTCCCTTCCAAAATACACCACTTAAACAAAAATCACACATTTTCTCTTTGAGAATCCCTGATTTAAACGGAAAATCACGCATATTCTCTTCAAAAATTGCTGTTCAAACCAAAAATTGCGCGTTTTCTCTTCAACAATCCCCCGTTTAACCCCAACATCACGCATTTTCTCTTGGAAAACCCCCCATTTAACTCAAAAATCTCACCTTTTCACTTGGAAAATACGCATTTACCCCCAAATCATGCATTTTCTCTCCAAAAATACCCCATTATCCCCAAAATCACACATTTTCTCCTCAGAAATCCCCCTTTTAACCCCCAAATCACGCATTTTCTCTTGCAAAATCCCGCATTTGCCACAAAATCTTGCATTTTCTCTCCAGAAATACCCCATTATCCCCAAAATCACACATTTTCTCTTGGAAAATCCCACATTTACCCCCAAATCATGCTTTATCTCTTCAAAAATACCCCATTATCCCCCAAATCACACATTTTCTCTAGGAAAATCCCCCATTTAACTCGGAAATCACACTTTTGCTCTTCAAGTATCCCCCATTTGACCCCAAAATCAAACATTTTTGCTACAAGAATCCCCCATGTATCCAAAAAAACACGCATTTCCTCTACAAAAATCTCACATGTAAACGAAACTCATGCAATTTCTCTTCGAGAATCCCCCATTTAACCAGTAGAAAATGCAATTTCTCTTCGAGAATCCCCCATTCAACCCGAAAATGATGCATTTTCTCTTCAAGAATCCCTGATTCATCCCGAATATCACGCATTTTCTCTTCAAAAATCTCCCATGTAACCTGAAAATCACGCATTATCTCTACGAAAATCACACATTTAATGCCAACATCAGGCATTTTCTCTTAGAGATTCCGCGATTTAACTGAAAATCACACATTTTCTCTTGAAAAATCCCCTATTTCACCCGAAAATCACGCCTTTTCTTTGCAAATATCCCCCACTTAACACAAAAATCATGCCTTTTCTCTAGGAAAATCCCCCATCTAAAAAGAAAATCATGCATTTTCGTTTGGAAAATCCCCCATTTAAGTGAAAATCACGCATTTTGGCTTCGAAAACCCCCAGTTTAACCTGAAACGAAGCATTTCCTCTTCGAAAACCCCCCATTTTTCCCGAAAATCACGCATTTTCCCTTCCAAAATACACCACTTAAACAAAAATCACACATTTTCTCTTTGAGAATCCCTGATTTAAACGGAAAATCACGCATATTCTCTTCAAAAATTGCTGTTCAAACCAAAAATTGCGCGTTTTCTCTTCAACAATCCCCCGTTTAACCCCAACATCACGCATTTTCTCTTGGAAAACCCCCCATTTAACTCAAAAATCTCACCTTTTCACTTGGAAAATACGCATTTACCCCCAAATCATGCATTTTCTCTCCAAAAATACCCCATTATCCCCAAAATCACACATTTTCTCCTCAGAAATCCCCCTTTTAACCCCCAAATCACGCATTTTCTCTTGCAAAATCCCGCATTTGCCACAAAATCTTGCATTTTCTCTCCAGAAATACCCCATTATCCCCAAAATCACACATTTTCTCTTGGAAAATCCCACATTTACCCCCAAATCATGCTTTATCTCTTCAAAAATACCCCATTATCCCCCAAATCACACATTTTCTCTAGGAAAATCCCCCATTTAACTCGGAAATCACACTTTTGCTCTTCAAGTATCCCCCATTTGACCCCAAAATCAAACATTTTTGCTACAAGAATCCCCCATGTATCCAAAAAAACACGCATTTCCTCTACAAAAATCTCACATGTAAACGAAACTCATGCAATTTCTCTTCGAGAATCCCCCATTTAACCAGTAGAAAATGCAATTTCTCTTCGAGAATCCCCCATTCAACCCGAAAATGATGCATTTTCTCTTCAAGAATCCCTGATTCATCCCGAATATCACGCATTTTCTCTTCAAAAATCTCCCATGTAACCTGAAAATCACGCATTATCTCTACGAAAATCACACATTTAATGCCAACATCAGGCATTTTCTCTTAGAGATTCCGCGATTTAACTGAAAATCACACATTTTCTCTTGAAAAATCCCCTATTTCACCCGAAAATCACGCCTTTTCTTTGCAAATATCCCCCACTTAACACAAAAATCATGCCTTTTCTCTAGGAAAATCCCCCATCTAAAAAGAAAATCATGCATTTTCGTTTGGAAAATCCCCCATTTAAGTGAAAATCACGCATTTTGGCTTCGAAAACCCCCAGTTTAACCTGAAACGAAGCATTTCCTCTTCGAAAACCCCCCATTTTTCCCGAAAATCACGCATTTTCCCTTCCAAAATACACCACTTAAACAAAAATCACACATTTTCTCTTTGAGAATCCCTGATTTAAACGGAAAATCACGCATATTCTCTTCAAAAATTGCTGTTCAAACCAAAAATTGCGCGTTTTCTCTTCAACAATCCCCCGTTTAACCCCAACATCACGCATTTTCTCTTGGAAAACCCCCCATTTAACTCAAAAATCTCACCTTTTCACTTGGAAAATACGCATTTACCCCCAAATCATGCATTTTCTCTCCAAAAATACCCCATTATCCCCAAAATCACACATTTTCTCCTCAGAAATCCCCCTTTTAACCCCCAAATCACGCATTTTCTCTTGCAAAATCCCGCATTTGCCACAAAATCTTGCATTTTCTCTCCAGAAATACCCCATTATCCCCAAAATCACACATTTTCTCTTGGAAAATCCCACATTTACCCCCAAATCATGCTTTATCTCTTCAAAAATACCCCATTATCCCCCAAATCACACATTTTCTCTAGGAAAATCCCCCATTTAACTCGGAAATCACACTTTTGCTCTTCAAGTATCCCCCATTTGACCCCAAAATCAAACATTTTTGCTACAAGAATCCCCCATGTATCCAAAAAAACACGCATTTCCTCTACAAAAATCTCACATGTAAACGAAACTCATGCAATTTCTCTTCGAGAATCCCCCATTTAACCAGTAGAAAATGCAATTTCTCTTCGAGAATCCCCCATTCAACCCGAAAATGATGCATTTTCTCTTCAAGAATCCCTGATTCATCCCGAATATCACGCATTTTCTCTTCAAAAATCTCCCATGTAACCTGAAAATCACGCATTATCTCTACGAAAATCACACATTTAATGCCAACATCAGGCATTTTCTCTTAGAGATTCCGCGATTTAACTGAAAATCACACATTTTCTCTTGAAAAATCCCCTATTTCACCCGAAAATCACGCCTTTTCTTTGCAAATATCCCCCACTTAACACAAAAATCATGCCTTTTCTCTAGGAAAATCCCCCATCTAAAAAGAAAATCATGCATTTTCGTTTGGAAAATCCCCCATTTAAGTGAAAATCACGCATTTTGGCTTCGAAAACCCCCAGTTTAACCTGAAACGAAGCATTTCCTCTTCGAAAACCCCCCATTTTTCCCGAAAATCACGCATTTTCCCTTCCAAAATACACCACTTAAACAAAAATCACACATTTTCTCTTTGAGAATCCCTGATTTAAACGGAAAATCACGCATATTCTCTTCAAAAATTGCTGTTCAAACCAAAAATTGCGCGTTTTCTCTTCAACAATCCCCCGTTTAACCCCAACATCACGCATTTTCTCTTGGAAAACCCCCCATTTAACTCAAAAATCTCACCTTTTCACTTGGAAAATACGCATTTACCCCCAAATCATGCATTTTCTCTCCAAAAATACCCCATTATCCCCAAAATCACACATTTTCTCCTCAGAAATCCCCCTTTTAACCCCCAAATCACGCATTTTCTCTTGCAAAATCCCGCATTTGCCACAAAATCTTGCATTTTCTCTCCAGAAATACCCCATTATCCCCAAAATCACACATTTTCTCTTGGAAAATCCCACATTTACCCCCAAATCATGCTTTATCTCTTCAAAAATACCCCATTATCCCCCAAATCACACATTTTCTCTAGGAAAATCCCCCATTTAACTCGGAAATCACACTTTTGCTCTTCAAGTATCCCCCATTTGACCCCAAAATCAAACATTTTTGCTACAAGAATCCCCCATGTATCCAAAAAAACACGCATTTCCTCTACAAAAATCTCACATGTAAACGAAACTCATGCAATTTCTCTTCGAGAATCCCCCATTTAACCAGTAGAAAATGCAATTTCTCTTCGAGAATCCCCCATTCAACCCGAAAATGATGCATTTTCTCTTCAAGAATCCCTGATTCATCCCGAATATCACGCATTTTCTCTTCAAAAATCTCCCATGTAACCTGAAAATCACGCATTATCTCTACGAAAATCACACATTTAATGCCAACATCAGGCATTTTCTCTTAGAGATTCCGCGATTTAACTGAAAATCACACATTTTCTCTTGAAAAATCCCCTATTTCACCCGAAAATCACGCCTTTTCTTTGCAAATATCCCCCACTTAACACAAAAATCATGCCTTTTCTCTAGGAAAATCCCCCATCTAAAAAGAAAATCATGCATTTTCGTTTGGAAAATCCCCCATTTAAGTGAAAATCACGCATTTTGGCTTCGAAAACCCCCAGTTTAACCTGAAACGAAGCATTTCCTCTTCGAAAACCCCCCATTTTTCCCGAAAATCACGCATTTTCCCTTCCAAAATACACCACTTAAACAAAAATCACACATTTTCTCTTTGAGAATCCCTGATTTAAACGGAAAATCACGCATATTCTCTTCAAAAATTGCTGTTCAAACCAAAAATTGCGCGTTTTCTCTTCAACAATCCCCCGTTTAACCCCAACATCACGCATTTTCTCTTGGAAAACCCCCCATTTAACTCAAAAATCTCACCTTTTCACTTGGAAAATACGCATTTACCCCCAAATCATGCATTTTCTCTCCAAAAATACCCCATTATCCCCAAAATCACACATTTTCTCCTCAGAAATCCCCCTTTTAACCCCCAAATCACGCATTTTCTCTTGCAAAATCCCGCATTTGCCACAAAATCTTGCATTTTCTCTCCAGAAATACCCCATTATCCCCAAAATCACACATTTTCTCTTGGAAAATCCCACATTTACCCCCAAATCATGCTTTATCTCTTCAAAAATACCCCATTATCCCCCAAATCACACATTTTCTCTAGGAAAATCCCCCATTTAACTCGGAAATCACACTTTTGCTCTTCAAGTATCCCCCATTTGACCCCAAAATCAAACATTTTTGCTACAAGAATCCCCCATGTATCCAAAAAAACACGCATTTCCTCTACAAAAATCTCACATGTAAACGAAACTCATGCAATTTCTCTTCGAGAATCCCCCATTTAACCAGTAGAAAATGCAATTTCTCTTCGAGAATCCCCCATTCAACCCGAAAATGATGCATTTTCTCTTCAAGAATCCCTGATTCATCCCGAATATCACGCATTTTCTCTTCAAAAATCTCCCATGTAACCTGAAAATCACGCATTATCTCTACGAAAATCACACATTTAATGCCAACATCAGGCATTTTCTCTTAGAGATTCCGCGATTTAACTGAAAATCACACATTTTCTCTTGAAAAATCCCCTATTTCACCCGAAAATCACGCCTTTTCTTTGCAAATATCCCCCACTTAACACAAAAATCATGCCTTTTCTCTAGGAAAATCCCCCATCTAAAAAGAAAATCATGCATTTTCGTTTGGAAAATCCCCCATTTAAGTGAAAATCACGCATTTTGGCTTCGAAAACCCCCAGTTTAACCTGAAACGAAGCATTTCCTCTTCGAAAACCCCCCATTTTTCCCGAAAATCACGCATTTTCCCTTCCAAAATACACCACTTAAACAAAAATCACACATTTTCTCTTTGAGAATCCCTGATTTAAACGGAAAATCACGCATATTCTCTTCAAAAATTGCTGTTCAAACCAAAAATTGCGCGTTTTCTCTTCAACAATCCCCCGTTTAACCCCAACATCACGCATTTTCTCTTGGAAAACCCCCCATTTAACTCAAAAATCTCACCTTTTCACTTGGAAAATACGCATTTACCCCCAAATCATGCATTTTCTCTCCAAAAATACCCCATTATCCCCAAAATCACACATTTTCTCCTCAGAAATCCCCCTTTTAACCCCCAAATCACGCATTTTCTCTTGCAAAATCCCGCATTTGCCACAAAATCTTGCATTTTCTCTCCAGAAATACCCCATTATCCCCAAAATCACACATTTTCTCTTGGAAAATCCCACATTTACCCCCAAATCATGCTTTATCTCTTCAAAAATACCCCATTATCCCCCAAATCACACATTTTCTCTAGGAAAATCCCCCATTTAACTCGGAAATCACACTTTTGCTCTTCAAGTATCCCCCATTTGACCCCAAAATCAAACATTTTTGCTACAAGAATCCCCCATGTATCCAAAAAAACACGCATTTCCTCTACAAAAATCTCACATGTAAACGAAACTCATGCAATTTCTCTTCGAGAATCCCCCATTTAACCAGTAGAAAATGCAATTTCTCTTCGAGAATCCCCCATTCAACCCGAAAATGATGCATTTTCTCTTCAAGAATCCCTGATTCATCCCGAATATCACGCATTTTCTCTTCAAAAATCTCCCATGTAACCTGAAAATCACGCATTATCTCTACGAAAATCACACATTTAATGCCAACATCAGGCATTTTCTCTTAGAGATTCCGCGATTTAACTGAAAATCACACATTTTCTCTTGAAAAATCCCCTATTTCACCCGAAAATCACGCCTTTTCTTTGCAAATATCCCCCACTTAACACAAAAATCATGCCTTTTCTCTAGGAAAATCCCCCATCTAAAAAGAAAATCATGCATTTTCGTTTGGAAAATCCCCCATTTAAGTGAAAATCACGCATTTTGGCTTCGAAAACCCCCAGTTTAACCTGAAACGAAGCATTTCCTCTTCGAAAACCCCCCATTTTTCCCGAAAATCACGCATTTTCCCTTCCAAAATACACCACTTAAACAAAAATCACACATTTTCTCTTTGAGAATCCCTGATTTAAACGGAAAATCACGCATATTCTCTTCAAAAATTGCTGTTCAAACCAAAAATTGCGCGTTTTCTCTTCAACAATCCCCCGTTTAACCCCAACATCACGCATTTTCTCTTGGAAAACCCCCCATTTAACTCAAAAATCTCACCTTTTCACTTGGAAAATACGCATTTACCCCCAAATCATGCATTTTCTCTCCAAAAATACCCCATTATCCCCAAAATCACACATTTTCTCCTCAGAAATCCCCCTTTTAACCCCCAAATCACGCATTTTCTCTTGCAAAATCCCGCATTTGCCACAAAATCTTGCATTTTCTCTCCAGAAATACCCCATTATCCCCAAAATCACACATTTTCTCTTGGAAAATCCCACATTTACCCCCAAATCATGCTTTATCTCTTCAAAAATACCCCATTATCCCCCAAATCACACATTTTCTCTAGGAAAATCCCCCATTTAACTCGGAAATCACACTTTTGCTCTTCAAGTATCCCCCATTTGACCCCAAAATCAAACATTTTTGCTACAAGAATCCCCCATGTATCCAAAAAACCACGCATTTCCTCTACAAAAATCTCACATGTAAACGAAACTCATGCAATTTCTCTTCGAGAATCCCCCATTTAACCAGTAGAAAATGCAATTTCTCTTCGAGAATCCCCCATTCAACCCGAAAATGATGCATTTTCTCTTCAAGAATCCCTGATTCATCCCGAATATCACGCATTTTCTCTTCAAAAATCTCCCATGTAACCTGAAAATCACGCATTATCTCTACGAAAATCACACATTTAATGCCAACATCAGGCATTTTCTCTTAGAGATTCCGCGATTTAACTGAAAATCACACATTTTCTCTTGAAAAATCCCCTATTTCACCCGAAAATCACGCCTTTTCTTTGCAAATATCCCCCACTTAACACAAAAATCATGCCTTTTCTCTAGGAAAATCCCCCATCTAAAAAGAAAATCATGCATTTTCGTTTGGAAAATCCCCCATTTAAGTGAAAATCACGCATTTTGGCTTCGAAAACCCCCAGTTTAACCTGAAACGAAGCATTTCCTCTTCGAAAACCCCCCATTTTTCCCGAAAATCACGCATTTTCCCTTCCAAAATACACCACTTAAACAAAAATCACACATTTTCTCTTTGAGAATCCCTGATTTAAACGGAAAATCACGCATATTCTCTTCAAAAATTGCTGTTCAAACCAAAAATTGCGCGTTTTCTCTTCAACAATCCCCCGTTTAACCCCAACATCACGCATTTTCTCTTGGAAAACCCCCCATTTAACTCAAAAATCTCACCTTTTCACTTGGAAAATACGCATTTACCCCCAAATCATGCATTTTCTCTCCAAAAATACCCCATTATCCCCAAAATCACACATTTTCTCCTCAGAAATCCCCCTTTTAACCCCCAAATCACGCATTTTCTCTTGCAAAATCCCGCATTTGCCACAAAATCTTGCATTTTCTCTCCAGAAATACCCCATTATCCCCAAAATCACACATTTTCTCTTGGAAAATCCCACATTTACCCCCAAATCATGCTTTATCTCTTCAAAAATACCCCATTATCCCCCAAATCACACATTTTCTCTAGGAAAATCCCCCATTTAACTCGGAAATCACACTTTTGCTCTTCAAGTATCCCCCATTTGACCCCAAAATCAAACATTTTTGCTACAAGAATCCCCCATGTATCCAAAAAAACACGCATTTCCTCTACAAAAATCTCACATGTAAACGAAACTCATGCAATTTCTCTTCGAGAATCCCCCATTTAACCAGTAGAAAATGCAATTTCTCTTCGAGAATCCCCCATTCAACCCGAAAATGATGCATTTTCTCTTCAAGAATCCCTGATTCATCCCGAATATCACGCATTTTCTCTTCAAAAATCTCCCATGTAACCTGAAAATCACGCATTATCTCTACGAAAATCACACATTTAATGCCAACATCAGGCATTTTCTCTTAGAGATTCCGCGATTTAACTGAAAATCACACATTTTCTCTTGAAAAATCCCCTATTTCACCCGAAAATCACGCCTTTTCTTTGCAAATATCCCCCACTTAACACAAAAATCATGCCTTTTCTCTAGGAAAATCCCCCATCTAAAAAGAAAATCATGCATTTTCGTTTGGAAAATCCCCCATTTAAGTGAAAATCACGCATTTTGGCTTCGAAAACCCCCAGTTTAACCTGAAACGAAGCATTTCCTCTTCGAAAACCCCCCATTTTTCCCGAAAATCACGCATTTTCCCTTCCAAAATACACCACTTAAACAAAAATCACACATTTTCTCTTTGAGAATCCCTGATTTAAACGGAAAATCACGCATATTCTCTTCAAAAATTGCTGTTCAAACCAAAAATTGCGCGTTTTCTCTTCAACAATCCCCCGTTTAACCCCAACATCACGCATTTTCTCTTGGAAAACCCCCCATTTAACTCAAAAATCTCACCTTTTCACTTGGAAAATACGCATTTACCCCCAAATCATGCATTTTCTCTCCAAAAATACCCCATTATCCCCAAAATCACACATTTTCTCCTCAGAAATCCCCCTTTTAACCCCCAAATCACGCATTTTCTCTTGCAAAATCCCGCATTTGCCACAAAATCTTGCATTTTCTCTCCAGAAATACCCCATTATCCCCAAAATCACACATTTTCTCTTGGAAAATCCCACATTTACCCCCAAATCATGCTTTATCTCTTCAAAAATACCCCATTATCCCCCAAATCACACATTTTCTCTAGGAAAATCCCCCATTTAACTCGGAAATCACACTTTTGCTCTTCAAGTATCCCCCATTTGACCCCAAAATCAAACATTTTTGCTACAAGAATCCCCCATGTATCCAAAAAAACACGCATTTCCTCTACAAAAATCTCACATGTAAACGAAACTCATGCAATTTCTCTTCGAGAATCCCCCATTTAACCAGTAGAAAATGCAATTTCTCTTCGAGAATCCCCCATTCAACCCGAAAATGATGCATTTTCTCTTCAAGAATCCCTGATTCATCCCGAATATCACGCATTTTCTCTTCAAAAATCTCCCATGTAACCTGAAAATCACGCATTATCTCTACGAAAATCACACATTTAATGCCAACATCAGGCATTTTCTCTTAGAGATTCCGCGATTTAACTGAAAATCACACATTTTCTCTTGAAAAATCCCCTATTTCACCCGAAAATCACGCCTTTTCTTTGCAAATATCCCCCACTTAACACAAAAATCATGCCTTTTCTCTAGGAAAATCCCCCATCTAAAAAGAAAATCATGCATTTTCGTTTGGAAAATCCCCCATTTAAGTGAAAATCACGCATTTTGGCTTCGAAAACCCCCAGTTTAACCTGAAACGAAGCATTTCCTCTTCGAAAACCCCCCATTTTTCCCGAAAATCACGCATTTTCCCTTCCAAAATACACCACTTAAACAAAAATCACACATTTTCTCTTTGAGAATCCCTGATTTAAACGGAAAATCACGCATATTCTCTTCAAAAATTGCTGTTCAAACCAAAAATTGCGCGTTTTCTCTTCAACAATCCCCCGTTTAACCCCAACATCACGCATTTTCTCTTGGAAAACCCCCCATTTAACTCAAAAATCTCACCTTTTCACTTGGAAAATACGCATTTACCCCCAAATCATGCATTTTCTCTCCAAAAATACCCCATTATCCCCAAAATCACACATTTTCTCCTCAGAAATCCCCCTTTTAACCCCCAAATCACGCATTTTCTCTTGCAAAATCCCGCATTTGCCACAAAATCTTGCATTTTCTCTCCAGAAATACCCCATTATCCCCAAAATCACACATTTTCTCTTGGAAAATCCCACATTTACCCCCAAATCATGCTTTATCTCTTCAAAAATACCCCATTATCCCCCAAATCACACATTTTCTCTAGGAAAATCCCCCATTTAACTCGGAAATCACACTTTTGCTCTTCAAGTATCCCCCATTTGACCCCAAAATCAAACATTTTTGCTACAAGAATCCCCCATGTATCCAAAAAAACACGCATTTCCTCTACAAAAATCTCACATGTAAACGAAACTCATGCAATTTCTCTTCGAGAATCCCCCATTTAACCAGTAGAAAATGCAATTTCTCTTCGAGAATCCCCCATTCAACCCGAAAATGATGCATTTTCTCTTCAAGAATCCCTGATTCATCCCGAATATCACGCATTTTCTCTTCAAAAATCTCCCATGTAACCTGAAAATCACGCATTATCTCTACGAAAATCACACATTTAATGCCAACATCAGGCATTTTCTCTTAGAGATTCCGCGATTTAACTGAAAATCACACATTTTCTCTTGAAAAATCCCCTATTTCACCCGAAAATCACGCCTTTTCTTTGCAAATATCCCCCACTTAACACAAAAATCATGCCTTTTCTCTAGGAAAATCCCCCATCTAAAAAGAAAATCATGCATTTTCGTTTGGAAAATCCCCCATTTAAGTGAAAATCACGCATTTTGGCTTCGAAAACCCCCAGTTTAACCTGAAACGAAGCATTTCCTCTTCGAAAACCCCCCATTTTTCCCGAAAATCACGCATTTTCCCTTCCAAAATACACCACTTAAACAAAAATCACACATTTTCTCTTTGAGAATCCCTGATTTAAACGGAAAATCACGCATATTCTCTTCAAAAATTGCTGTTCAAACCAAAAATTGCGCGTTTTCTCTTCAACAATCCCCCGTTTAACCCCAACATCACGCATTTTCTCTTGGAAAACCCCCCATTTAACTCAAAAATCTCACCTTTTCACTTGGAAAATACGCATTTACCCCCAAATCATGCATTTTCTCTCCAAAAATACCCCATTATCCCCAAAATCACACATTTTCTCCTCAGAAATCCCCCTTTTAACCCCCAAATCACGCATTTTCTCTTGCAAAATCCCGCATTTGCCACAAAATCTTGCATTTTCTCTCCAGAAATACCCCATTATCCCCAAAATCACACATTTTCTCTTGGAAAATCCCACATTTACCCCCAAATCATGCTTTATCTCTTCAAAAATACCCCATTATCCCCCAAATCACACATTTTCTCTAGGAAAATCCCCCATTTAACTCGGAAATCACACTTTTGCTCTTCAAGTATCCCCCATTTGACCCCAAAATCAAACATTTTTGCTACAAGAATCCCCCATGTATCCAAAAAAACACGCATTTCCTCTACAAAAATCTCACATGTAAACGAAACTCATGCAATTTCTCTTCGAGAATCCCCCATTTAACCAGTAGAAAATGCAATTTCTCTTCGAGAATCCCCCATTCAACCCGAAAATGATGCATTTTCTCTTCAAGAATCCCTGATTCATCCCGAATATCACGCATTTTCTCTTCAAAAATCTCCCATGTAACCTGAAAATCACGCATTATCTCTACGAAAATCACACATTTAATGCCAACATCAGGCATTTTCTCTTAGAGATTCCGCGATTTAACTGAAAATCACACATTTTCTCTTGAAAAATCCCCTATTTCACCCGAAAATCACGCCTTTTCTTTGCAAATATCCCCCACTTAACACAAAAATCATGCCTTTTCTCTAGGAAAATCCCCCATCTAAAAAGAAAATCATGCATTTTCGTTTGGAAAATCCCCCATTTAAGTGAAAATCACGCATTTTGGCTTCGAAAACCCCCAGTTTAACCTGAAACGAAGCATTTCCTCTTCGAAAACCCCCCATTTTTCCCGAAAATCACGCATTTTCCCTTCCAAAATACACCACTTAAACAAAAATCACACATTTTCTCTTTGAGAATCCCTGATTTAAACGGAAAATCACGCATATTCTCTTCAAAAATTGCTGTTCAAACCAAAAATTGCGCGTTTTCTCTTCAACAATCCCCCGTTTAACCCCAACATCACGCATTTTCTCTTGGAAAACCCCCCATTTAACTCAAAAATCTCACCTTTTCACTTGGAAAATACGCATTTACCCCCAAATCATGCATTTTCTCTCCAAAAATACCCCATTATCCCCAAAATCACACATTTTCTCCTCAGAAATCCCCCTTTTAACCCCCAAATCACGCATTTTCTCTTGCAAAATCCCGCATTTGCCACAAAATCTTGCATTTTCTCTCCAGAAATACCCCATTATCCCCAAAATCACACATTTTCTCTTGGAAAATCCCACATTTACCCCCAAATCATGCTTTATCTCTTCAAAAATACCCCATTATCCCCCAAATCACACATTTTCTCTAGGAAAATCCCCCATTTAACTCGGAAATCACACTTTTGCTCTTCAAGTATCCCCCATTTGACCCCAAAATCAAACATTTTTGCTACAAGAATCCCCCATGTATCCAAAAAAACACGCATTTCCTCTACAAAAATCTCACATGTAAACGAAACTCATGCAATTTCTCTTCGAGAATCCCCCATTTAACCAGTAGAAAATGCAATTTCTCTTCGAGAATCCCCCATTCAACCCGAAAATGATGCATTTTCTCTTCAAGAATCCCTGATTCATCCCGAATATCACGCATTTTCTCTTCAAAAATCTCCCATGTAACCTGAAAATCACGCATTATCTCTACGAAAATCACACATTTAATGCCAACATCAGGCATTTTCTCTTAGAGATTCCGCGATTTAACTGAAAATCACACATTTTCTCTTGAAAAATCCCCTATTTCACCCGAAAATCACGCCTTTTCTTTGCAAATATCCCCCACTTAACACAAAAATCATGCCTTTTCTCTAGGAAAATCCCCCATCTAAAAAGAAAATCATGCATTTTCGTTTGGAAAATCCCCCATTTAAGTGAAAATCACGCATTTTGGCTTCGAAAACCCCCAGTTTAACCTGAAACGAAGCATTTCCTCTTCGAAAACCCCCCATTTTTCCCGAAAATCACGCATTTTCCCTTCCAAAATACACCACTTAAACAAAAATCACACATTTTCTCTTTGAGAATCCCTGATTTAAACGGAAAATCACGCATATTCTCTTCAAAAATTGCTGTTCAAACCAAAAATTGCGCGTTTTCTCTTCAACAATCCCCCGTTTAACCCCAACATCACGCATTTTCTCTTGGAAAACCCCCCATTTAACTCAAAAATCTCACCTTTTCACTTGGAAAATACGCATTTACCCCCAAATCATGCATTTTCTCTCCAAAAATACCCCATTATCCCCAAAATCACACATTTTCTCCTCAGAAATCCCCCTTTTAACCCCCAAATCACGCATTTTCTCTTGCAAAATCCCGCATTTGCCACAAAATCTTGCATTTTCTCTCCAGAAATACCCCATTATCCCCAAAATCACACATTTTCTCTTGGAAAATCCCACATTTACCCCCAAATCATGCTTTATCTCTTCAAAAATACCCCATTATCCCCCAAATCACACATTTTCTCTAGGAAAATCCCCCATTTAACTCGGAAATCACACTTTTGCTCTTCAAGTATCCCCCATTTGACCCCAAAATCAAACATTTTTGCTACAAGAATCCCCCATGTATCCAAAAAAACACGCATTTCCTCTACAAAAATCTCACATGTAAACGAAACTCATGCAATTTCTCTTCGAGAATCCCCCATTTAACCAGTAGAAAATGCAATTTCTCTTCGAGAATCCCCCATTCAACCCGAAAATGATGCATTTTCTCTTCAAGAATCCCTGATTCATCCCGAATATCACGCATTTTCTCTTCAAAAATCTCCCATGTAACCTGAAAATCACGCATTATCTCTACGAAAATCACACATTTAATGCCAACATCAGGCATTTTCTCTTAGAGATTCCGCGATTTAACTGAAAATCACACATTTTCTCTTGAAAAATCCCCTATTTCACCCGAAAATCACGCCTTTTCTTTGCAAATATCCCCCACTTAACACAAAAATCATGCCTTTTCTCTAGGAAAATCCCCCATCTAAAAAGAAAATCATGCATTTTCGTTTGGAAAATCCCCCATTTAAGTGAAAATCACGCATTTTGGCTTCGAAAACCCCCAGTTTAACCTGAAACGAAGCATTTCCTCTTCGAAAACCCCCCATTTTTCCCGAAAATCACGCATTTTCCCTTCCAAAATACACCACTTAAACAAAAATCACACATTTTCTCTTTGAGAATCCCTGATTTAAACGGAAAATCACGCATATTCTCTTCAAAAATTGCTGTTCAAACCAAAAATTGCGCGTTTTCTCTTCAACAATCCCCCGTTTAACCCCAACATCACGCATTTTCTCTTGGAAAACCCCCCATTTAACTCAAAAATCTCACCTTTTCACTTGGAAAATACGCATTTACCCCCAAATCATGCATTTTCTCTCCAAAAATACCCCATTATCCCCAAAATCACACATTTTCTCCTCAGAAATCCCCCTTTTAACCCCCAAATCACGCATTTTCTCTTGCAAAATCCCGCATTTGCCACAAAATCTTGCATTTTCTCTCCAGAAATACCCCATTATCCCCAAAATCACACATTTTCTCTTGGAAAATCCCACATTTACCCCCAAATCATGCTTTATCTCTTCAAAAATACCCCATTATCCCCCAAATCACACATTTTCTCTAGGAAAATCCCCCATTTAACTCGGAAATCACACTTTTGCTCTTCAAGTATCCCCCATTTGACCCCAAAATCAAACATTTTTGCTACAAGAATCCCCCATGTATCCAAAAAAACACGCATTTCCTCTACAAAAATCTCACATGTAAACGAAACTCATGCAATTTCTCTTCGAGAATCCCCCATTTAACCAGTAGAAAATGCAATTTCTCTTCGAGAATCCCCCATTCAACCCGAAAATGATGCATTTTCTCTTCAAGAATCCCTGATTCATCCCGAATATCACGCATTTTCTCTTCAAAAATCTCCCATGTAACCTGAAAATCACGCATTATCTCTACGAAAATCACACATTTAATGCCAACATCAGGCATTTTCTCTTAGAGATTCCGCGATTTAACTGAAAATCACACATTTTCTCTTGAAAAATCCCCTATTTCACCCGAAAATCACGCCTTTTCTTTGCAAATATCCCCCACTTAACACAAAAATCATGCCTTTTCTCTAGGAAAATCCCCCATCTAAAAAGAAAATCATGCATTTTCGTTTGGAAAATCCCCCATTTAAGTGAAAATCACGCATTTTGGCTTCGAAAACCCCCAGTTTAACCTGAAACGAAGCATTTCCTCTTCGAAAACCCCCCATTTTTCCCGAAAATCACGCATTTTCCCTTCCAAAATACACCACTTAAACAAAAATCACACATTTTCTCTTTGAGAATCCCTGATTTAAACGGAAAATCACGCATATTCTCTTCAAAAATTGCTGTTCAAACCAAAAATTGCGCGTTTTCTCTTCAACAATCCCCCGTTTAACCCCAACATCACGCATTTTCTCTTGGAAAACCCCCCATTTAACTCAAAAATCTCACCTTTTCACTTGGAAAATACGCATTTACCCCCAAATCATGCATTTTCTCTCCAAAAATACCCCATTATCCCCAAAATCACACATTTTCTCCTCAGAAATCCCCCTTTTAACCCCCAAATCACGCATTTTCTCTTGCAAAATCCCGCATTTGCCACAAAATCTTGCATTTTCTCTCCAGAAATACCCCATTATCCCCAAAATCACACATTTTCTCTTGGAAAATCCCACATTTACCCCCAAATCATGCTTTATCTCTTCAAAAATACCCCATTATCCCCCAAATCACACATTTTCTCTAGGAAAATCCCCCATTTAACTCGGAAATCACACTTTTGCTCTTCAAGTATCCCCCATTTGACCCCAAAATCAAACATTTTTGCTACAAGAATCCCCCATGTATCCAAAAAAACACGCATTTCCTCTACAAAAATCTCACATGTAAACGAAACTCATGCAATTTCTCTTCGAGAATCCCCCATTTAACCAGTAGAAAATGCAATTTCTCTTCGAGAATCCCCCATTCAACCCGAAAATGATGCATTTTCTCTTCAAGAATCCCTGATTCATCCCGAATATCACGCATTTTCTCTTCAAAAATCTCCCATGTAACCTGAAAATCACGCATTATCTCTACGAAAATCACACATTTAATGCCAACATCAGGCATTTTCTCTTAGAGATTCCGCGATTTAACTGAAAATCACACATTTTCTCTTGAAAAATCCCCTATTTCACCCGAAAATCACGCCTTTTCTTTGCAAATATCCCCCACTTAACACAAAAATCATGCCTTTTCTCTAGGAAAATCCCCCATCTAAAAAGAAAATCATGCATTTTCGTTTGGAAAATCCCCCATTTAAGTGAAAATCACGCATTTTGGCTTCGAAAACCCCCAGTTTAACCTGAAACGAAGCATTTCCTCTTCGAAAACCCCCCATTTTTCCCGAAAATCACGCATTTTCCCTTCCAAAATACACCACTTAAACAAAAATCACACATTTTCTCTTTGAGAATCCCTGATTTAAACGGAAAATCACGCATATTCTCTTCAAAAATTGCTGTTCAAACCAAAAATTGCGCGTTTTCTCTTCAACAATCCCCCGTTTAACCCCAACATCACGCATTTTCTCTTGGAAAACCCCCCATTTAACTCAAAAATCTCACCTTTTCACTTGGAAAATACGCATTTACCCCCAAATCATGCATTTTCTCTCCAAAAATACCCCATTATCCCCAAAATCACACATTTTCTCCTCAGAAATCCCCCTTTTAACCCCCAAATCACGCATTTTCTCTTGCAAAATCCCGCATTTGCCACAAAATCTTGCATTTTCTCTCCAGAAATACCCCATTATCCCCAAAATCACACATTTTCTCTTGGAAAATCCCACATTTACCCCCAAATCATGCTTTATCTCTTCAAAAATACCCCATTATCCCCCAAATCACACATTTTCTCTAGGAAAATCCCCCATTTAACTCGGAAATCACACTTTTGCTCTTCAAGTATCCCCCATTTGACCCCAAAATCAAACATTTTTGCTACAAGAATCCCCCATGTATCCAAAAAAACACGCATTTCCTCTACAAAAATCTCACATGTAAACGAAACTCATGCAATTTCTCTTCGAGAATCCCCCATTTAACCAGTAGAAAATGCAATTTCTCTTCGAGAATCCCCCATTCAACCCGAAAATGATGCATTTTCTCTTCAAGAATCCCTGATTCATCCCGAATATCACGCATTTTCTCTTCAAAAATCTCCCATGTAACCTGAAAATCACGCATTATCTCTACGAAAATCACACATTTAATGCCAACATCAGGCATTTTCTCTTAGAGATTCCGCGATTTAACTGAAAATCACACATTTTCTCTTGAAAAATCCCCTATTTCACCCGAAAATCACGCCTTTTCTTTGCAAATATCCCCCACTTAACACAAAAATCATGCCTTTTCTCTAGGAAAATCCCCCATCTAAAAAGAAAATCATGCATTTTCGTTTGGAAAATCCCCCATTTAAGTGAAAATCACGCATTTTGGCTTCGAAAACCCCCAGTTTAACCTGAAACGAAGCATTTCCTCTTCGAAAACCCCCCATTTTTCCCGAAAATCACGCATTTTCCCTTCCAAAATACACCACTTAAACAAAAATCACACATTTTCTCTTTGAGAATCCCTGATTTAAACGGAAAATCACGCATATTCTCTTCAAAAATTGCTGTTCAAACCAAAAATTGCGCGTTTTCTCTTCAACAATCCCCCGTTTAACCCCAACATCACGCATTTTCTCTTGGAAAACCCCCCATTTAACTCAAAAATCTCACCTTTTCACTTGGAAAATACGCATTTACCCCCAAATCATGCATTTTCTCTCCAAAAATACCCCATTATCCCCAAAATCACACATTTTCTCCTCAGAAATCCCCCTTTTAACCCCCAAATCACGCATTTTCTCTTGCAAAATCCCGCATTTGCCACAAAATCTTGCATTTTCTCTCCAGAAATACCCCATTATCCCCAAAATCACACATTTTCTCTTGGAAAATCCCACATTTACCCCCAAATCATGCTTTATCTCTTCAAAAATACCCCATTATCCCCCAAATCACACATTTTCTCTAGGAAAATCCCCCATTTAACTCGGAAATCACACTTTTGCTCTTCAAGTATCCCCCATTTGACCCCAAAATCAAACATTTTTGCTACAAGAATCCCCCATGTATCCAAAAAAACACGCATTTCCTCTACAAAAATCTCACATGTAAACGAAACTCATGCAATTTCTCTTCGAGAATCCCCCATTTAACCAGTAGAAAATGCAATTTCTCTTCGAGAATCCCCCATTCAACCCGAAAATGATGCATTTTCTCTTCAAGAATCCCTGATTCATCCCGAATATCACGCATTTTCTCTTCAAAAATCTCCCATGTAACCTGAAAATCACGCATTATCTCTACGAAAATCACACATTTAATGCCAACATCAGGCATTTTCTCTTAGAGATTCCGCGATTTAACTGAAAATCACACATTTTCTCTTGAAAAATCCCCTATTTCACCCGAAAATCACGCCTTTTCTTTGCAAATATCCCCCACTTAACACAAAAATCATGCCTTTTCTCTAGGAAAATCCCCCATCTAAAAAGAAAATCATGCATTTTCGTTTGGAAAATCCCCCATTTAAGTGAAAATCACGCATTTTGGCTTCGAAAACCCCCAGTTTAACCTGAAACGAAGCATTTCCTCTTCGAAAACCCCCCATTTTTCCCGAAAATCACGCATTTTCCCTTCCAAAATACACCACTTAAACAAAAATCACACATTTTCTCTTTGAGAATCCCTGATTTAAACGGAAAATCACGCATATTCTCTTCAAAAATTGCTGTTCAAACCAAAAATTGCGCGTTTTCTCTTCAACAATCCCCCGTTTAACCCCAACATCACGCATTTTCTCTTGGAAAACCCCCCATTTAACTCAAAAATCTCACCTTTTCACTTGGAAAATACGCATTTACCCCCAAATCATGCATTTTCTCTCCAAAAATACCCCATTATCCCCAAAATCACACATTTTCTCCTCAGAAATCCCCCTTTTAACCCCCAAATCACGCATTTTCTCTTGCAAAATCCCGCATTTGCCACAAAATCTTGCATTTTCTCTCCAGAAATACCCCATTATCCCCAAAATCACACATTTTCTCTTGGAAAATCCCACATTTACCCCCAAATCATGCTTTATCTCTTCAAAAATACCCCATTATCCCCCAAATCACACATTTTCTCTAGGAAAATCCCCCATTTAACTCGGAAATCACACTTTTGCTCTTCAAGTATCCCCCATTTGACCCCAAAATCAAACATTTTTGCTACAAGAATCCCCCATGTATCCAAAAAAACACGCATTTCCTCTACAAAAATCTCACATGTAAACGAAACTCATGCAATTTCTCTTCGAGAATCCCCCATTTAACCAGTAGAAAATGCAATTTCTCTTCGAGAATCCCCCATTCAACCCGAAAATGATGCATTTTCTCTTCAAGAATCCCTGATTCATCCCGAATATCACGCATTTTCTCTTCAAAAATCTCCCATGTAACCTGAAAATCACGCATTATCTCTACGAAAATCACACATTTAATGCCAACATCAGGCATTTTCTCTTAGAGATTCCGCGATTTAACTGAAAATCACACATTTTCTCTTGAAAAATCCCCTATTTCACCCGAAAATCACGCCTTTTCTTTGCAAATATCCCCCACTTAACACAAAAATCATGCCTTTTCTCTAGGAAAATCCCCCATCTAAAAAGAAAATCATGCATTTTCGTTTGGAAAATCCCCCATTTAAGTGAAAATCACGCATTTTGGCTTCGAAAACCCCCAGTTTAACCTGAAACGAAGCATTTCCTCTTCGAAAACCCCCATTTTTCCCGAAAATCACGCATTTTCCCTTCCAAAATACACCACTTAAACAAAAATCACACATTTTCTCTTTGAGAATCCCTGATTTAAACGGAAAATCACGCATATTCTCTTCAAAAATTGCTGTTCAAACCAAAAATTGCGCGTTTTCTCTTCAACAATCCCCCGTTTAACCCCAACATCACGCATTTTCTCTTGGAAAACCCCCCATTTAACTCAAAAATCTCACCTTTTCACTTGGAAAATACGCATTTACCCCAAATCATGCATTTTCTCTCCAAAAATACCCCATTATCCCCAAAATCACACATTTTCTCCTCAGAAATCCCCCTTTTAACCCCCAAATCACGCATTTTCTCTTGCAAAATCCCGCATTTGCCACAAAATCTTGCATTTTCTCTCCAGAAATACCCCATTATCCCCAAAATCACACATTTTCTCTTGGAAAATCCCACATTTACCCCCAAATCATGCTTTATCTCTTCAAAAATACCCCATTATCCCCCAAATCACACATTTTCTCTAGGAAAATCCCCCATTTAACTCGGAAATCACACTTTTGCTCTTCAAGTATCCCCCATTTGACCCCAAAATCAAACATTTTTGCTACAAGAATCCCCCATGTATCCAAAAAAACACGCATTTCCTCTACAAAAATCTCACATGTAAACGAAACTCATGCAATTTCTCTTCGAGAATCCCCCATTTAACCAGTAGAAAATGCAATTTCTCTTCGAGAATCCCCCATTCAACCCGAAAATGATGCATTTTCTCTTCAAGAATCCCTGATTCATCCCGAATATCACGCATTTTCTCTTCAAAAATCTCCCATGTAACCTGAAAATCACGCATTATCTCTACGAAAATCACACATTTAATGCCAACATCAGGCATTTTCTCTTAGAGATTCCGCGATTTAACTGAAAATCACACATTTTCTCTTGAAAAATCCCCTATTTCACCCGAAAATCACGCCTTTTCTTTGCAAATATCCCCCACTTAACACAAAAATCATGCCTTTTCTCTAGGAAAATCCCCCATCTAAAAAGAAAATCATGCATTTTCGTTTGGAAAATCCCCCATTTAAGTGAAAATCACGCATTTTGGCTTCGAAAACCCCCAGTTTAACCTGAAACGAAGCATTTCCTCTTCGAAAACCCCCCATTTTTCCCGAAAATCACGCATTTTCCCTTCCAAAATACACCACTTAAACAAAAATCACACATTTTCTCTTTGAGAATCCCTGATTTAAACGGAAAATCACGCATATTCTCTTCAAAAATTGCTGTTCAAACCAAAAATTGCGCGTTTTCTCTTCAACAATCCCCCGTTTAACCCCAACATCACGCATTTTCTCTTGGAAAACCCCCCATTTAACTCAAAAATCTCACCTTTTCACTTGGAAAATACGCATTTACCCCCAAATCATGCATTTTCTCTCCAAAAATACCCCATTATCCCCAAAATCACACATTTTCTCCTCAGAAATCCCCCTTTTAACCCCCAAATCACGCATTTTCTCTTGCAAAATCCCGCATTTGCCACAAAATCTTGCATTTTCTCTCCAGAAATACCCCATTATCCCCAAAATCACACATTTTCTCTTGGAAAATCCCACATTTACCCCCAAATCATGCTTTATCTCTTCAAAAATACCCCATTATCCCCCAAATCACACATTTTCTCTAGGAAAATCCCCCATTTAACTCGGAAATCACACTTTTGCTCTTCAAGTATCCCCCATTTGACCCCAAAATCAAACATTTTTGCTACAAGAATCCCCCATGTATCCAAAAAAACACGCATTTCCTCTACAAAAATCTCACATGTAAACGAAACTCATGCAATTTCTCTTCGAGAATCCCCCATTTAACCAGTAGAAAATGCAATTTCTCTTCGAGAATCCCCCATTCAACCCGAAAATGATGCATTTTCTCTTCAAGAATCCCTGATTCATCCCGAATATCACGCATTTTCTCTTCAAAAATCTCCCATGTAACCTGAAAATCACGCATTATCTCTACGAAAATCACACATTTAATGCCAACATCAGGCATTTTCTCTTAGAGATTCCGCGATTTAACTGAAAATCACACATTTTCTCTTGAAAAATCCCCTATTTCACCCGAAAATCACGCCTTTTCTTTGCAAATATCCCCCACTTAACACAAAAATCATGCCTTTTCTCTAGGAAAATCCCCCATCTAAAAAGAAAATCATGCATTTTCGTTTGGAAAATCCCCCATTTAAGTGAAAATCACGCATTTTGGCTTCGAAAACCCCCAGTTTAACCTGAAACGAAGCATTTCCTCTTCGAAAACCCCCCATTTTTCCCGAAAATCACGCATTTTCCCTTCCAAAATACACCACTTAAACAAAAATCACACATTTTCTCTTTGAGAATCCCTGATTTAAACGGAAAATCACGCATATTCTCTTCAAAAATTGCTGTTCAAACCAAAAATTGCGCGTTTTCTCTTCAACAATCCCCCGTTTAACCCCAACATCACGCATTTTCTCTTGGAAAACCCCCCATTTAACTCAAAAATCTCACCTTTTCACTTGGAAAATACGCATTTACCCCCAAATCATGCATTTTCTCTCCAAAAATACCCCATTATCCCCAAAATCACACATTTTCTCCTCAGAAATCCCCCTTTTAACCCCCAAATCACGCATTTTCTCTTGCAAAATCCCGCATTTGCCACAAAATCTTGCATTTTCTCTCCAGAAATACCCCATTATCCCCAAAATCACACATTTTCTCTTGGAAAATCCCACATTTACCCCCAAATCATGCTTTATCTCTTCAAAAATACCCCATTATCCCCCAAATCACACATTTTCTCTAGGAAAATCCCCCATTTAACTCGGAAATCACACTTTTGCTCTTCAAGTA
Organism: Gallus gallus; assembly: GCF_016699485.2. Lineage (NCBI taxonomy): Eukaryota > Metazoa > Chordata > Aves > Galliformes > Phasianidae > Gallus > Gallus gallus. Next base: position 39,457 of record NW_024096009.1, on the reverse strand, counting down.
TCCCCCATTTGACCCCAAAATCAAACATTTTTGCTACAAGAATCCCCCATGTATCCAAAAAAACACGCATTTCCTCTACAAAAATCTCACATGTAAACGAAACTCATGCAATTTCTCTTCGAGAATCCCCCATTTAACCAGTAGAAAATGCAATTTCTCTTCGAGAATCCCCCATTCAACCCGAAAATGATGCATTTTCTCTTCAAGAATCCCTGATTCATCCCGAATATCACGCATTTTCTCTTCAAAAATCTCCCATGTAACCTGAAAATCACGCATTATCTCTACGAAAATCACACATTTAATGCCAACATCAGGCATTTTCTCTTAGAGATTCCGCGATTTAACTGAAAATCACACATTTTCTCTTGAAAAATCCCCTATTTCACCCGAAAATCACGCCTTTTCTTTGCAAATATCCCCCACTTAACACAAAAATCATGCCTTTTCTCTAGGAAAATCCCCCATCTAAAAAGAAAATCATGCATTTTCGTTTGGAAAATCCCCCATTTAAGTGAAAATCACGCATTTTGGCTTCGAAAACCCCCAGTTTAACCTGAAACGAAGCATTTCCTCTTCGAAAACCCCCCATTTTCCCGAAAATCACGCATTTTCCCTTCCAAAATACACCACTTAAACAAAAATCACACATTTTCTCTTTGAGAATCCCTGATTTAAACGGAAAATCACGCATATTCTCTTCAAAAATTGCTGTTCAAACCAAAAATTGCGCGTTTTCTCTTCAACAATCCCCCGTTTAACCCCAACATCACGCATTTTCTCTTGGAAAACCCCCCATTTAACTCAAAAATCTCACCTTTTCACTTGGAAAATACGCATTTACCCCCAAATCATGCATTTTCTCTCCAAAAATACCCCATTATCCCCAAAATCACACATTTTCTCCTCAGAAATCCCCCTTTTAACCCCCAAATCACGCATTTTCTCTTGCAAAATCCCGCATTTGCCACAAAATCTTGCATTTTCTCTCCAGAAATACCCCATTATCCCCAAAATCACACATTTTCTCTTGGAAAATCCCACATTTACCCCCAAATCATGCTTTATCTCTTCAAAAATACCCCATTATCCCCCAAATCACACATTTTCTCTAGGAAAATCCCCCATTTAACTCGGAAATCACACTTTTGCTCTTCAAGTATCCCCCATTTGACCCCAAAATCAAACATTTTTGCTACAAGAATCCCCCATGTATCCAAAAAAACACGCATTTCCTCTACAAAAATCTCACATGTAAACGAAACTCATGCAATTTCTCTTCGAGAATCCCCCATTTAACCAGTAGAAAATGCAATTTCTCTTCGAGAATCCCCCATTCAACCCGAAAATGATGCATTTTCTCTTCAAGAATCCCTGATTCATCCCGAATATCACGCATTTTCTCTTCAAAAATCTCCCATGTAACCTGAAAATCACGCATTATCTCTACGAAAATCACACATTTAATGCCAACATCAGGCATTTTCTCTTAGAGATTCCGCGATTTAACTGAAAATCACACATTTTCTCTTGAAAAATCCCCTATTTCACCCGAAAATCACGCCTTTTCTTTGCAAATATCCCCCACTTAACACAAAAATCATGCCTTTTCTCTAGGAAAATCCCCCATCTAAAAAGAAAATCATGCATTTTCGTTTGGAAAATCCCCCATTTAAGTGAAAATCACGCATTTTGGCTTCGAAAACCCCCAGTTTAACCTGAAACGAAGCATTTCCTCTTCGAAAACCCCCCATTTTTCCCGAAAATCACGCATTTTCCCTTCCAAAATACACCACTTAAACAAAAATCACACATTTTCTCTTTGAGAATCCCTGATTTAAACGGAAAATCACGCATATTCTCTTCAAAAATTGCTGTTCAAACCAAAAATTGCGCGTTTTCTCTTCAACAATCCCCCGTTTAACCCCAACATCACGCATTTTCTCTTGGAAAACCCCCCATTTAACTCAAAAATCTCACCTTTTCACTTGGAAAATACGCATTTACCCCCAAATCATGCATTTTCTCTCCAAAAATACCCCATTATCCCCAAAATCACACATTTTCTCCTCAGAAATCCCCCTTTTAACCCCCAAATCACGCATTTTCTCTTGCAAAATCCCGCATTTGCCACAAAATCTTGCATTTTCTCTCCAGAAATACCCCATTATCCCCAAAATCACACATTTTCTCTTGGAAAATCCCACATTTACCCCCAAATCATGCTTTATCTCTTCAAAAATACCCCATTATCCCCCAAATCACACATTTTCTCTAGGAAAATCCCCCATTTAACTCGGAAATCACACTTTTGCTCTTCAAGTATCCCCCATTTGACCCCAAAATCAAACATTTTTGCTACAAGAATCCCCCATGTATCCAAAAAAACACGCATTTCCTCTACAAAAATCTCACATGTAAACGAAACTCATGCAATTTCTCTTCGAGAATCCCCCATTTAACCAGTAGAAAATGCAATTTCTCTTCGAGAATCCCCCATTCAACCCGAAAATGATGCATTTTCTCTTCAAGAATCCCTGATTCATCCCGAATATCACGCATTTTCTCTTCAAAAATCTCCCATGTAACCTGAAAATCACGCATTATCTCTACGAAAATCACACATTTAATGCCAACATCAGGCATTTTCTCTTAGAGATTCCGCGATTTAACTGAAAATCACACATTTTCTCTTGAAAAATCCCCTATTTCACCCGAAAATCACGCCTTTTCTTTGCAAATATCCCCCACTTAACACAAAAATCATGCCTTTTCTCTAGGAAAATCCCCCATCTAAAAAGAAAATCATGCATTTTCGTTTGGAAAATCCCCCATTTAAGTGAAAATCACGCATTTTGGCTTCGAAAACCCCCAGTTTAACCTGAAACGAAGCATTTCCTCTTCGAAAACCCCCCATTTTTCCCGAAAATCACGCATTTTCCCTTCCAAAATACACCACTTAAACAAAAATCACACATTTTCTCTTTGAGAATCCCTGATTTAAACGGAAAATCACGCATATTCTCTTCAAAAATTGCTGTTCAAACCAAAAATTGCGCGTTTTCTCTTCAACAATCCCCCGTTTAACCCCAACATCACGCATTTTCTCTTGGAAAACCCCCCATTTAACTCAAAAATCTCACCTTTTCACTTGGAAAATACGCATTTACCCCCAAATCATGCATTTTCTCTCCAAAAATACCCCATTATCCCCAAATCACACATTTTCTCCTCAGAAATCCCCCTTTTAACCCCCAAATCACGCATTTTCTCTTGCAAAATCCCGCATTTGCCACAAAATCTTGCATTTTCTCTCCAGAAATACCCCATTATCCCCAAAATCACACATTTTCTCTTGGAAAATCCCACATTTACCCCCAAATCATGCTTTATCTCTTCAAAAATACCCCATTATCCCCCAAATCACACATTTTCTCTAGGAAAATCCCCCATTTAACTCGGAAATCACACTTTTGCTCTTCAAGTATCCCCCATTTGACCCCAAAATCAAACATTTTTGCTACAAGAATCCCCCATGTATCCAAAAAAACACGCATTTCCTCTACAAAAATCTCACATGTAAACGAAACTCATGCAATTTCTCTTCGAGAATCCCCCATTTAACCAGTAGAAAATGCAATTTCTCTTCGAGAATCCCCCATTCAACCCGAAAATGATGCATTTTCTCTTCAAGAATCCCTGATTCATCCCGAATATCACGCATTTTCTCTTCAAAAATCTCCCATGTAACCTGAAAATCACGCATTATCTCTACGAAAATCACACATTTAATGCCAACATCAGGCATTTTCTCTTAGAGATTCCGCGATTTAACTGAAAATCACACATTTTCTCTTGAAAAATCCCCTATTTCACCCGAAAATCACGCCTTTTCTTTGCAAATATCCCCCACTTAACACAAAAATCATGCCTTTTCTCTAGGAAAATCCCCCATCTAAAAAGAAAATCATGCATTTTCGTTTGGAAAATCCCCCATTTAAGTGAAAATCACGCATTTTGGCTTCGAAAACCCCCAGTTTAACCTGAAACGAAGCATTTCCTCTTCGAAAACCCCCCATTTTTCCCGAAAATCACGCATTTTCCCTTCCAAAATACACCACTTAAACAAAAATCACACATTTTCTCTTTGAGAATCCCTGATTTAAACGGAAAATCACGCATATTCTCTTCAAAAATTGCTGTTCAAACCAAAAATTGCGCGTTTTCTCTTCAACAATCCCCCGTTTAACCCCAACATCACGCATTTTCTCTTGGAAAACCCCCATTTAACTCAAAAATCTCACCTTTTCACTTGGAAAATACGCATTTACCCCCAAATCATGCATTTTCTCTCCAAAAATACCCCATTATCCCCAAAATCACACATTTTCTCCTCAGAAATCCCCCTTTTAACCCCCAAATCACGCATTTTCTCTTGCAAAATCCCGCATTTGCCACAAAATCTTGCATTTTCTCTCCAGAAATACCCCATTATCCCCAAAATCACACATTTTCTCTTGGAAAATCCCACATTTACCCCCAAATCATGCTTTATCTCTTCAAAAATACCCCATTATCCCCCAAATCACACATTTTCTCTAGGAAAATCCCCCATTTAACTCGGAAATCACACTTTTGCTCTTCAAGTATCCCCCATTTGACCCCAAAATCAAACATTTTTGCTACAAGAATCCCCCATGTATCCAAAAAAACACGCATTTCCTCTACAAAAATCTCACATGTAAACGAAACTCATGCAATTTCTCTTCGAGAATCCCCCATTTAACCAGTAGAAAATGCAATTTCTCTTCGAGAATCCCCCATTCAACCCGAAAATGATGCATTTTCTCTTCAAGAATCCCTGATTCATCCCGAATATCACGCATTTTCTCTTCAAAAATCTCCCATGTAACCTGAAAATCACGCATTATCTCTACGAAAATCACACATTTAATGCCAACATCAGGCATTTTCTCTTAGAGATTCCGCGATTTAACTGAAAATCACACATTTTCTCTTGAAAAATCCCCTATTTCACCCGAAAATCACGCCTTTTCTTTGCAAATATCCCCCACTTAACACAAAAATCATGCCTTTTCTCTAGGAAAATCCCCCATCTAAAAAGAAAATCATGCATTTTCGTTTGGAAAATCCCCCATTTAAGTGAAAATCACGCATTTTGGCTTCGAAAACCCCCAGTTTAACCTGAAACGAAGCATTTCCTCTTCGAAAACCCCCCATTTTTCCCGAAAATCACGCATTTTCCCTTCCAAAATACACCACTTAAACAAAAATCACACATTTTCTCTTTGAGAATCCCTGATTTAAACGGAAAATCACGCATATTCTCTTCAAAAATTGCTGTTCAAACCAAAAATTGCGCGTTTTCTCTTCAACAATCCCCCGTTTAACCCCAACATCACGCATTTTCTCTTGGAAAACCCCCCATTTAACTCAAAAATCTCACCTTTTCACTTGGAAAATACGCATTTACCCCCAAATCATGCATTTTCTCTCCAAAAATACCCCATTATCCCCAAAATCACATTTTCTCCTCAGAAATCCCCCTTTTAACCCCCAAATCACGCATTTTCTCTTGCAAAATCCCGCATTTGCCACAAAATCTTGCATTTTCTCTCCAGAAATACCCCATTATCCCCAAAATCACACATTTTCTCTTGGAAAATCCCACATTTACCCCCAAATCATGCTTTATCTCTTCAAAAATACCCCATTATCCCCCAAATCACACATTTTCTCTAGGAAAATCCCCCATTTAACTCGGAAATCACACTTTTGCTCTTCAAGTATCCCCCATTTGACCCCAAAATCAAACATTTTTGCTACAAGAATCCCCCATGTATCCAAAAAAACACGCATTTCCTCTACAAAAATCTCACATGTAAACGAAACTCATGCAATTTCTCTTCGAGAATCCCCCATTTAACCAGTAGAAAATGCAATTTCTCTTCGAGAATCCCCCATTCAACCCGAAAATGATGCATTTTCTCTTCAAGAATCCCTGATTCATCCCGAATATCACGCATTTTCTCTTCAAAAATCTCCCATGTAACCTGAAAATCACGCATTATCTCTACGAAAATCACACATTTAATGCCAACATCAGGCATTTTCTCTTAGAGATTCCGCGATTTAACTGAAAATCACACATTTTCTCTTGAAAAATCCCCTATTTCACCCGAAAATCACGCCTTTTCTTTGCAAATATCCCCCACTTAACACAAAAATCATGCCTTTTCTCTAGGAAAATCCCCCATCTAAAAAGAAAATCATGCATTTTCGTTTGGAAAATCCCCCATTTAAGTGAAAATCACGCATTTTGGCTTCGAAAAACCCCAGTTTAACCTGAAACGAAGCATTTCCTCTTCGAAAAACCCCCATTTTTCCCGAAAATCACGCATTTTCCCTTCCAAAATACACCACTTAAACAAAAATCACACATTTTCTCTTTGAGAATCCCTGATTTAAACGGAAAATCACGCATATTCTCTTCAAAAATTGCTGTTCAAACCAAAAATTGCGCGTTTTCTCTTCAACAATCCCCCGTTTAACCCCAACATCACGCATTTTCTCTTGGAAAACCCCCCATTTAACTCAAAAATCTCACCTTTTCACTTGGAAAATACGCATTTACCCCCAAATCATGCATTTTCTCTCCAAAAATACCCCATTATCCCCAAAATCACACATTTTCTCCTCAGAAATCCCCCTTTTAACCCCCAAATCACGCATTTTCTCTTGCAAAATCCCGCATTTGCCACAAAATCTTGCATTTTCTCTCCAGAAATACCCCATTATCCCCAAAATCACACATTTTCTCTTGGAAAATCCCACATTTACCCCCAAATCATGCTTTATCTCTTCAAAAATACCCCATTATCCCCCAAATCACACATTTTCTCTAGGAAAATCCCCCATTTAACTCGGAAATCACACTTTTGCTCTTCAAGTATCCCCCATTTGACCCCAAAATCAAACATTTTTGCTACAAGAATCCCCCATGTATCCAAAAAAACACGCATTTCCTCTACAAAAATCTCACATGTAAACGAAACTCATGCAATTTCTCTTCGAGAATCCCCCATTTAACCAGTAGAAAATGCAATTTCTCTTCGAGAATCCCCCATTCAACCCGAAAATGATGCATTTTCTCTTCAAGAATCCCTGATTCATCCCGAATATCACGCATTTTCTCTTCAAAAATCTCCCATGTAACCTGAAAATCACGCATTATCTCTACGAAAATCACACATTTAATGCCAACATCAGGCATTTTCTCTTAGAGATTCCGCGATTTAACTGAAAATCACACATTTTCTCTTGAAAAATCCCCTATTTCACCCGAAAATCACGCCTTTTCTTTGCAAATATCCCCCACTTAACACAAAAATCATGCCTTTTCTCTAGGAAAATCCCCCATCTAAAAAGAAAATCATGCATTTTCGTTTGGAAAATCCCCCATTTAAGTGAAAATCACGCATTTTGGCTTCGAAAACCCCCAGTTTAACCTGAAACGAAGCATTTCCTCTTCGAAAACCCCCCATTTTTCCCGAAAATCACGCATTTTCCCTTCCAAAATACACCACTTAAACAAAAATCACACATTTTCTCTTTGAGAATCCCTGATTTAAACGGAAAATCACGCATATTCTCTTCAAAAATTGCTGTTCAAACCAAAAATTGCGCGTTTTCTCTTCAACAATCCCCCGTTTAACCCCAACATCACGCATTTTCTCTTGGAAAACCCCCCATTTAACTCAAAAATCTCACCTTTTCTCTTGGAAAATACGCATTTACCCCCAAATCATGCATTTTCTCTCCAAAAATACCCCATTATCCCCAAAATCACACATTTTCCTCAGAAATCCCCTTTTAACCCCCAAATCATGCATTTTCTCTTGCAAAATCCACATTTCCACAAAATCTTGCATTTCTCTCCAGAAATACCCCATTATCCCCCAAATCACACATTTTCTCCTCAGAAATCCCCCTTTTAACCCCAAATCACGCATTTTCTCTTGCAAAATCCCGCATTTGCCACAAAATCTTGCATTTTCTCTCCAGAAATACCCCATTATCCCCAAAATCACACATTTTCTCTTGGAAAATCCCACATTTACCCCCAAATCATGCTTTATCTCTTCAAAAATACCCCATTATCCCCCAAATCACACATTTTCTCTAGGAAAATCCCCCATTTAACTCGGAAATCACACTTTTGCTCTTCAAGTATCCCCCATTTGACCCCAAAATCAAACATTTTTGCTACAAGAATCCCCCATGTATCCAAAAAAACACGCATTTCCTCTACAAAAATCTCACATGTAAACGAAACTCATGCAATTTCTCTTCGAGAATCCCCCATTTAACCAGTAGAAAATGCAATTTCTCTTCGAGAATCCCCCATTCAACCCGAAAATGATGCATTTTCTCTTCAAGAATCCCTGATTCATCCCGAATATCACGCATTTTCTCTTCAAAAATCTCCCATGTAACCTGAAAATCACGCATTATCTCTACGAAAATCACACATTTAATGCCAACATCAGGCATTTTCTCTTAGAGATTCCGCGATTTAACTGAAAATCACACATTTTCTCTTGAAAAATCCCCTATTTCACCCGAAAATCACGCCTTTTCTTTGCAAATATCCCCCACTTAACACAAAAATCATGCCTTTTCTCTAGGAAAATCCCCCATCTAAAAAGAAAATCATGCATTTTCGTTTGGAAAATCCCCCATTTAAGTGAAAATCACGCATTTTGGCTTCGAAAACCCCCAGTTTAACCTGAAACGAAGCATTTCCTCTTCGAAAACCCCCCATTTTTCCCGAAAATCACGCATTTTCCCTTCCAAAATACACCACTTAAACAAAAATCACACATTTTCTCTTTGAGAATCCCTGATTTAAACGGAAAATCACGCATATTCTCTTCAAAAATTGCTGTTCAAACCAAAAATTGCGCGTTTTCTCTTCAACAATCCCCCGTTTAACCCCAACATCACGCATTTTCTCTTGGAAAACCCCCATTTAACTCAAAAATCTCACCTTTTCACTTGGAAAATACGCATTTACCCCCAAATCATGCATTTTCTCTCCAAAAATACCCCATTATCCCCCAAATCACACATTTTCTCCTCAGAAATCCCCCTTTTAACCCCCAAATCACGCATTTTCTCTTGCAAAATCCCGCATTTGCCACAAAATCTTGCATTTTCTCTCCAGAAATACCCCATTATCCCAAAATCACACATTTTCTCTTGGAAAATCCCACATTTACCCCCAAATCATGCTTTATCTCTTCAAAAATACCCCATTATCCCCAAATCACACATTTTCTCTAGGAAAATCCCCCATTTAACTCGGAAATCACACTTTTGCTCTTCAAGTATCCCCCATTTGACCCCAAAATCAAACATTTTTGCTACAAGAATCCCCCATGTATCCAAAAAACACGCATTTCCTCTACAAAAATCTCACATGTAAACGAAACTCATGCAATTTCTCTTCGAGAATCCCCCATTTAACCAGTAGAAAATGCAATTTCTCTTCGAGAATCCCCCATTCAACCCGAAAATGATGCATTTTCTCTTCAAGAATCCCTGATTCATCCCGAATATCACGCATTTTCTCTTCAAAAATCTCCCATGTAACCTGAAAATCACGCATTATCTCTACGAAAATCACACATTTAATGCCAACATCAGGCATTTTCTCTTAGAGATTCCGCGATTTAACTGAAAATCACACATTTTCTCTGAAAAATCCCCTATTTTCACCCGAAATCACGCCTTTTCTTTGCAAATATCCCCCACTTAACACAAAAATCATGCCTTTTTCTCTAGGAAAATCCCCCATCTAAAAAGAAAATCATGCATTTTCGTTGGAAAATCCCCCATTTAAGTGAAAATCACGCATTTTGGCTTCGAAAACCCCCAGTTTAACCTGAAACGAAGCATTTCCTCTTCGAAACCCCCCCATTTTTCCCGAAATCAAGCATTTTCCCTTCCAAAATACACCACTTAAACAAAAATCACACATTTTCTCTTTGAGAATCCCTGATTTAAACGGAAAATCACGCATATTCTCTTCAAAAATTGCTGTTCAAACCAAAAATTGCGCGTTTTCTCTTCAACCATCCCCCGTTTAACCCCAACATCACGCATTTTCTCTTGGAAAACCCCCCATTTAACTCAAAAATCTCACCTTTCATCTTGGAAAATACGCATTTACCCCAAATCATGCATTTTCTCTCCAAAAATACCCCATTATCCCCCAAATCACACATTTTCTCCTCAGAAATCCCCCTTTTAACCCCCCAAATCACGCATTTTCTCTTGCAAAATCCCGCATTTGCACAAAATCTTGCATTTTCTCTCCAGAAATACCCCATTATCCCCAAAATCACACATTTTCTCTTGGAAAATCCCACATTTACCCCAAATCATGCTTTATCTCTTCAAAATACCCCATTATCCCCCAAATCACACATTTTCTCTAGGAAAATCCCCCATTTAACTCGGAAATCACACTTTTGCTCTTCAAGTATCCCCCATTTGACCCCCAAAATCAAACATTTTTGCTACAAGAATCCCCCATGTATCCAAAAAAACACGCATTTCCTCTACAAAAATCTCACATGTAAACGAAACTCATGCAATTTCTCTTCGAGAATCCCCATTTAACCAGTAGAAAATGCAATTTCTCTTCGAGAATCCCCATTCAACCCGAAAATGATGCATTTTCTCTTCAAGAATCCCTGATTCATCCCGAATATCACGCATTTTCTCTTCAAAAATCTCCCATGTAACCTGAAAATCACGCATTATCTCTACGAAATCACACATTTAATGCCAACATCAGGCATTTTCTCTTAGAGATTCCGCGATTTAACTGAAAATCACACATTTTCTCTTGAAAAATCCCCTATTTCACCCGAAAATCACGCCTTTTCTTTGCAAATATCCCCCAATTAACACAAAAATCATGCCTTTTCTCTAGGAAAATCCCCCATCTAAAAAGAAAATCATGCATTTTCGTTTGGAAAATCCCCCATTTAAGTGAAAATCACGCATTTTGGCTTCGAAAACCCCCAGTTTAACCTGAAACGAAGCATTTCCTCTTCGAAAACCCCCCATTTTTCCCGAAAAATCACGCATTTTCCCTTCCAAAATACACCACTTAAACAAAAATCACACATTTCTCTTTGAGAATCCCTGATTTAAACGGAAAATCACGCATATTCTCTTCAAAAATTGCTGTTCAAACCAAAAATTGCGCGTTTTCTCTTCAACAATCCCCCGTTTAACCCCAACATCACGCATTTTCTCTTGGAAAACCCCCCATTTAACTCAAAAATCTCACCTTTTCATCTTGGAAATACGCATTTACCCCCAAAATCATGCATTTTCTCTCCAAAAATACCCCATTATCCCCAAAATCACACATTTTCTCCTCAGAAATCCCCCTTTTAACCCCCAAATCACGCATTTTCTCTTGCAAAATCCCGCATTTGCCACAAATCTTGCATTTTCTCCTCCAGAAATACCCCATTATCCCCAAAATCACACATTTTCTCTTGGAAAATCCCACATTTACCCCCAAATCATGCTTTATCTCTTCAAAATACCCCATTATCCCCCAAATCACACATTTTCTCTAGGAAAATCCCCCATTTAACTCGGAAATCACACTTTTGCTCTTCAAGTATCCCCCATTTTGACCCCAAAATCAACATTTTTGCTACAAGAATCCCCCATGTATCCAAAAAAAACACGCATTTCCTCTACAAAAATCTCACATGTAAACGAAACTCATGCAATTTCTCTTCGAGAATCCCCCATTTAACCAGTAGAAAATGCAATTTCTCTTCGAGAATCCCCCATTCAACCCGAAAATGATGCATTTTCTCTTCAAGAATCCCTGATTATCCCGAATATCACGCATTTTCTCTTCAAAAATCTCCCATGTAACCTGAAAATCACGCATTATCTCTACGAAAATCACACATTTAATGCCAACATCAGGCATTTTTCTCTTAGAGATTCCGCGATTTAACTGAAAATCACACATTTTCTCTTGAAAAATCCCCTATTTCACCCGAAAATCACGCCTTTTCTTTGCAAATATCCCCCACTTAACACAAAAATCATGCCTTTTCTCTAGGAAAATCCCCCATCTAAAAAGAAAATCATGCATTTTCGTTTGGAAAATCCCCCATTTAAGTGAAAATCACGCATTTTGGCTTCGAAAACCCCCCAGTTTAACCTGAAACGAAGCATTTCCTCTTCGAAAACCCCCCATTTTTCCCGAAAATCACGCATTTTCCCTTCCAAAATACACCACTTAAACAAAAATCACACATTTTCTCTTTGAGAATCCCTGATTTAAACGGAAAATCACGCATATTCTCTTCAAAAATTGCTGTTCAAACCAAAATTGCGCGTTTTCTCTTCAACAATCCCCCGTTTAACCCCAACATCACGCATTTTCTCTTGGAAAACCCCCCATTTAACTCAAAAATCTCACCTTTTCTCTTGGAAAATACGCATTTACCCCCAAATCATGCATTTTTCTCTCCAAAAATACCCCATTATCCCCAAATCACACCTTTTCTCCTCAGAAATCCCCCTTTTAACCCCCAAATCACGCATTTTCTCTTGCAAAATCCCGCATTTGCCACAAAATCTTGCATTTTCTCTCCAGAAATACCCCATTATCCCCAAAATCACACATTTTCTCTTGGAAAATCCCACATTTACCCCCAAATCATGCTTTATCTCTTCAAAAATACCCCATTATCCCCCAAATCACACATTTTCTCTAGGAAAATCCCCCATTTAACTCGGAAATCACACTTTTGCTCTTCAAGTATCCCCCATTTGACCCCAAAATCAAACATTTTTGCTACAAGAATCCCCCATGTATCCAAAAAACACGCATTTTCCTCTACAAAAATCTCACATGTAAACGAAACTCATGCAATTTCTCTTCGAGAATCCCCCATTTAACCAGTAGAAAATGCAATTTCTCTTCGAGAATCCCCCATTCAACCCGAAAATGATGCATTTTCTCTTCAAGAATCCCTGATTTCATCCCGAATATCACGCATTTTCTCTTCAAAAATCTCCCATGTAACCTGAAAATCACGCATTATCTCTACGAAAATCACACATTTAATGCCAACATCAGGCATTTTCTCTTAGAGATTCCGCGATTTAACTGAAAATCACACATTTTCTCTTGAAAAATCCCCTATTTCACCCGAAAATCACGCCTTTTCTTTGCAAATATCCCCCACTTAACACAAAAATCATGCCTTTTCTCTAGGAAAATCCCCCATCTAAAAAGAAAATCATGCATTTTCGTTTGGAAAATCCCCCATTTAAGTGAAAATCACGCATTTTGGCTTCGAAAACCCCAGTTTAACCTGAAACGAAGCATTTCCTCTTCGAAAACCCCCCATTTTTCCCGAAAATCACGCATTTTCCCTTCCAAAATACACCACTTAAACAAAAATCACACATTTTCTCTTTGAGAATCCCTGATTTAAACGGAAAATCACGCATATTCTCTTCCAAAATTGCTGTTCAAACCAAAAATTGCGCGTTTTCTCTTCAACAATCCCCGTTTAACCCCAACATCACGCATTTTCTCTTGGAAAACCCCCCCATTTAACTCAAAAATCTCACCTTTTCTACTTGGAAAATACGCATTTACCCCCAAATCATGCATTTTCTCTCCAAAAATACCCCATTATCCCCCAAATCACACCTTTTCTCCTCAGAAATCCCCCTTTTAACCCCCAAATCACGCATTTTCTCTTGCAAAATCCCGCATTTGCCACAAAATCTTGCATTTTCTCTCCAGAAATACCCCATTATCCCCAAAATCACACATTTTCTCTTGGAAAATCCCACATTTACCCCCAAATCATGCTTTATCTCTTCAAAAATACCCCATTATCCCCCAAATCACACATTTTCTCTAGGAAAATCCCCCATTTAACTCGGAAATCACACTTTTGCTCTTCAAGTATCCCCCATTTGACCCCAAAATCAAACATTTTTGCTACAAGAATCCCCCATGTATCCAAAAAACACGCATTTCCTCTACAAAAATCTCACATGTAAACGAAACTCATGCAATTTCTCTTCGAGAATCCCCCATTTAACCAGTAGAAAATGCAATTTCTCTTCGAGAATCCCCCATTCAACCCGAAAATGATGCATTTTCTCTTCAAGAATCCCTGATTTATCCCGAATATCACGCATTTTCTCTTCAAAAATCTCCCATGTAACCTGAAAATCACGCATTATCTCTACGAAAATCACACATTTAATGCCAACATCAGGCATTTTCTCTTAGAGATTCCGCGATTTAACTGAAAATCACACATTTTCTCTTGAAAAATCCCCTATTTCACCCGAAAATCACGCCTTTTCTTTGCAAATATCCCCCACTTAACACAAAAATCATGCCTTTTCTCTAGGAAAATCCCCCATCTAAAAAGAAAATCATGCATTTTCGTTTGGAAAATCCCCCATTTAAGTGAAAATCACGCATTTTGGCTTCGAAAACCCCCAGTTTAACCTGAAAACGAAGCATTTCCTCTTCGAAAACCCCCATTTTTCCCGAAAATCACGCATTTTCCCTTCCAAAATACACCACTTAAACAAAATCACACATTTTCTCTTTGAGAATCCCTGATTTAAACGGAAAATCACGCATATTCTCTTCAAAAATTGCTGTTCAAACCAAAAATTGCGCGTTTTCTCTTCAACAATCCCCCGTTTAACCCCAACATCACGCATTTTCTCTTGGAAAACCCCCCATTTAACTCAAAAATCTCACCTTTTCTCTTGGAAAATACGCATTTACCCCCAAATCATGCATTTTCTCTCCAAAAATACCCCATTATCCCCCAAATCACACCTTTTCTCCTCAGAAATCCCCCTTTTTAACCCCCAAATCACGCATTTTCTCTTGCAAAATCCCGCATTTGCCACAAAATCTTGCATTTTCTCTCCAGAAATACCCCATTATCCCCAAAATCACACATTTTCTCTTGGAAAATCCCACATTTACCCCCAAATCATGCTTTATCTCTTCAAAAATA
This sequence comes from Gallus gallus, assembly GCF_016699485.2. NCBI lineage: Eukaryota > Metazoa > Chordata > Aves > Galliformes > Phasianidae > Gallus > Gallus gallus. The sequence goes on along the minus strand of NW_024096009.1, from coordinate 24,317 downwards.
CCCCATTATCCCCCAAATCACACATTTTTCTCTAGGAAAATCCCCCATTTAACTCGGAAATCACACTTTTGCTCTTCAAGTATCCCCCATTTGACCCCAAAATCAAACATTTTTGCTACAAGAATCCCCCATGTATCCAAAAAAACACGCATTTCCTCTACAAAATCTCACATGTAAACGAAACTCATGCAATTTCTCTTCGAGAATCCCCCATTTAACCAGTAGAAAATGCAATTTCTCTTCGAGAATCCCCCATTCAACCCGAAAATGATGCATTTTCTCTTCAAGAATCCCTGATTCATCCCGAATATCACGCATTTTCTCTTCAAAAATCTCCCATGTAACCTGAAAATCACGCATTATCTCTACGAAAATCACACATTTAATGCCAACATCAGGCATTTTCTCTTAGAGATTCCGCGATTTAACTGAAAATCACACATTTTCTCTTGAAAAATCCCCTATTTCACCCGAAAATCACGCCTTTTCTTTGCAAATATCCCCCACTTAACACAAAAATCATGCCTTTTCTCTAGGAAAATCCCCCATCTAAAAAGAAAATCATGCATTTTCGTTTGGAAAATCCCCCATTTAAGTGAAAATCACGCATTTTGGCTTCGAAAACCCCCAGTTTAACCTGAAACGAAGCATTTCCTCTTCGAAAACCCCCATTTTTCCCGAAAATCACGCATTTTCCCTTCCAAAATACACCACTTAAACAAAAATCACACATTTTCTCTTTGAGAATCCCTGATTTAAACGGAAAATCACGCATATTCTCTTCAAAAATTGCTGTTCAAACCAAAAATTGCGCGTTTTCTCTTCAACAATCCCCCGTTTAACCCCAACATCACGCATTTTCTCTTGGAAAACCCCCCATTTAACTCAAAAATCTCACCTTTTCTCTTGGAAAATACGCATTTACCCCCAAATCATGCATTTTCTCTCCAAAAATACCCCATTATCCCCCAAATCACACATTTTCTCCTCAGAAATCCCCCTTTTAACCCCCAAATCACGCATTTTCTCTTGCAAAATCCCGCATTTGCCACAAAATCTTGCATTTTCTCTCCAGAAATACCCCATTATCCCCAAAATCACACATTTTCTCTTGGAAAATCCCACATTTACCCCCAAATCATGCTTTATCTCTTCAAAAATACCCCATTATCCCCCAAATCACACATTTTCTCTAGGAAAATCCCCCATTTAACTCGGAAATCACACTTTTGCTCTTCAAGTATCCCCCATTTGACCCCAAAATCAAACATTTTTGCTACAAGAATCCCCCATGTATCCAAAAAAACACGCATTTCCTCTACAAAAATCTCACATGTAAACGAAACTCATGCAATTTCTCTTCGAGAATCCCCCATTTAACCAGTAGAAAATGCAATTTCTCTTCGAGAATCCCCCATTCAACCCGAAAATGATGCATTTTCTCTTCAAGAATCCCTGATTCATCCCGAATATCACGCATTTTCTCTTCAAAAATCTCCCATGTAACCTGAAAATCACGCATTATCTCTACGAAAATCACACATTTAATGCCAACATCAGGCATTTTCTCTTAGAGATTCCGCGATTTAACTGAAAATCACACATTTTCTCTTGAAAAATCCCCTATTTCACCCGAAAATCACGCCTTTTCTTTGCAAATATCCCCCACTTAACACAAAAATCATGCCTTTTCTCTAGGAAAATCCCCCATCTAAAAAGAAAATCATGCATTTTCGTTTGGAAAATCCCCCATTTAAGTGAAAATCACGCATTTTGGCTTCGAAAACCCCCAGTTTAACCTGAAACGAAGCATTTCCTCTTCGAAAACCCCCCATTTTTCCCGAAAATCACGCATTTTCCCTTCCAAAATACACCACTTAAACAAAAATCACACATTTTCTCTTTGAGAATCCCTGATTTAAACGGAAAATCACGCATATTCTCTTCAAAAATTGCTGTTCAAACCAAAAATTGCGCGTTTTCTCTTCAACAATCCCCCGTTTAACCCCAACATCACGCATTTTCTCTTGGAAAACCCCCCATTTAACTCAAAAATCTCACCTTTTCACTTGGAAAATACGCATTTACCCCCAAATCATGCATTTTCTCTCCAAAAATACCCCATTATCCCCCAAATCACACATTTTCTCCTCAGAAATCCCCTTTTAACCCCCAAATCACGCATTTTCTCTTGCAAAATCCCGCATTTGCCACAAAATCTTGCATTTTCTCTCCAGAAATACCCCATTATCCCCAAAATCACACATTTTCTCTTGGAAAATCCCACATTTACCCCCAAATCATGCTTTATCTCTTCAAAAATACCCCATTATCCCCCAAATCACACATTTTCTCTAGGAAAATCCCCCATTTAACTCGGAAATCACACTTTTGCTCTTCAAGTATCCCCCATTTGACCCCAAAATCAAACATTTTTGCTACAAGAATCCCCCATGTATCCAAAAAAACACGCATTTCCTCTACAAAAATCTCACATGTAAACGAAACTCATGCAATTTCTCTTCGAGAATCCCCCATTTAACCAGTAGAAAATGCAATTTCTCTTCGAGAATCCCCCATTCAACCCGAAAATGATGCATTTTCTCTTCAAGAATCCTGATTCATCCCGAATATCACGCATTTTCTCTTCAAAAATCTCCCATGTAACCTGAAAATCACGCATTATCTCTACGAAAATCACACATTTAATGCCAACATCAGGCATTTTCTCTTAGAGATTCCGCGATTTAACTGAAAATCACACATTTTCTCTTGAAAAATCCCCTATTTCACCCGAAAATCACGCCTTTTCTTTGCAAATATCCCCCACTTAACACAAAAATCATGCCTTTTCTCTAGGAAAATCCCCCATCTAAAAAGAAAATCATGCATTTTCGTTTGGAAAATCCCCCATTTAAGTGAAAATCACGCATTTTGGCTTCGAAAACCCCCAGTTTAACCTGAAACGAAGCATTTCCTCTTCGAAAACCCCCCATTTTTCCCGAAAATCACGCATTTTCCCTTCCAAAATACACCACTTAAACAAAAATCACACATTTTCTCTTTGAGAATCCCTGATTTAAACGGAAAATCACGCATATTCTCTTCAAAAATTGCTGTTCAAACCAAAAATTGCGCGTTTTCTCTTCAACAATCCCCCGTTTAACCCCAACATCACGCATTTTCTCTTGGAAAACCCCCCATTTAACTCAAAAATCTCACCTTTTCACTTGGAAAATACGCATTTACCCCCAAATCATGCATTTTCTCTCCAAAAATACCCCATTATCCCCAAATCACACCTTTTCTCCTCAGAAATCCCCCTTTTAACCCCCAAATCACGCATTTTCTCTTGCAAAATCCCGCATTTGCCACAAAATCTTGCATTTTCTCTCCAGAAATACCCCATTATCCCCAAAATCACACATTTTCTCTTGGAAAATCCCACATTTACCCCCAAATCATGCTTTATCTCTTCAAAAATACCCCATTATCCCCCAAATCACACATTTTCTCTAGGAAAATCCCCCATTTAACTCGGAAATCACACTTTTGCTCTTCAAGTATCCCCCATTTGACCCCAAAATCAAACATTTTTGCTACAAGAATCCCCCATGTATCCAAAAAAACACGCATTTCCTCTACAAAAATCTCACATGTAAACGAAACTCATGCAATTTCTCTTCGAGAATCCCCCATTTAACCAGTAGAAAATGCAATTTCTCTTCGAGAATCCCCCATTCAACCCGAAAATGATGCATTTTCTCTTCAAGAATCCCTGATTCATCCCGAATATCACGCATTTTCTCTTCAAAAATCTCCCATGTAACCTGAAAATCACGCATTATCTCTACGAAAATCACACATTTAATGCCAACATCAGGCATTTTCTCTTAGAGATTCCGCGATTTAACTGAAAATCACACATTTTCTCTTGAAAAATCCCCTATTTCACCCGAAAATCACGCCTTTTCTTTGCAAATATCCCCCACTTAACACAAAAATCATGCCTTTTCTCTAGGAAAATCCCCCATCTAAAAAGAAAATCATGCATTTTCGTTTGGAAAATCCCCCATTTAAGTGAAAATCACGCATTTTGGCTTCGAAAACCCCCAGTTTAACCTGAAACGAAGCATTTCCTCTTCGAAAACCCCCCATTTTTCCCGAAAATCACGCATTTTCCCTTCCAAAATACACCACTTAAACAAAAATCACACATTTTCTCTTTGAGAATCCCTGATTTAAACGGAAAATCACGCATATTCTCTTCAAAAATTGCTGTTCAAACCAAAAATTGCGCGTTTTCTCTTCAACAATCCCCCGTTTAACCCCAACATCACGCATTTTCTCTTGGAAAACCCCCCATTTAACTCAAAAATCTCACCTTTTCACTTGGAAAATACGCATTTACCCCCAAATCATGCATTTTCTCTCCAAAAATACCCCATTATCCCCCAAATCACACCTTTTCTCCTCAGAAATCCCCCTTTTAACCCCCAAATCACGCATTTTCTCTTGCAAAATCCCGCATTTGCCACAAAATCTTGCATTTTCTCTCCAGAAATACCCCATTATCCCCAAAATCACACATTTTCTCTTGGAAAATCCCACATTTACCCCCAAATCATGCTTTATCTCTTCAAAAATACCCCATTATCCCCCAAATCACACATTTTCTCTAGGAAAATCCCCCATTTAACTCGGAAATCACACTTTTGCTCTTCAAGTATCCCCCATTTGACCCCAAAATCAAACATTTTTGCTACAAGAATCCCCCATGTATCCAAAAAAACACGCATTTCCTCTACAAAAATCTCACATGTAAACGAAACTCATGCAATTTCTCTTCGAGAATCCCCCATTTAACCAGTAGAAAATGCAATTTCTCTTCGAGAATCCCCCATTCAACCCGAAAATGATGCATTTTCTCTTCAAGAATCCCTGATTCATCCCGAATATCACGCATTTTCTCTTCAAAAATCTCCCATGTAACCTGAAAATCACGCATTATCTCTACGAAAATCACACATTTAATGCCAACATCAGGCATTTTCTCTTAGAGATTCCGCGATTTAACTGAAAATCACACATTTTCTCTTGAAAAATCCCCTATTTCACCCGAAAATCACGCCTTTTCTTTGCAAATATCCCCCACTTAACACAAAAATCATGCCTTTTCTCTAGGAAAATCCCCCATCTAAAAAGAAAATCATGCATTTTCGTTTGGAAAATCCCCCATTTAAGTGAAAATCACGCATTTTGGCTTCGAAAACCCCCAGTTTAACCTGAAACGAAGCATTTCCTCTTCGAAAACCCCCCATTTTTCCCGAAAATCACGCATTTTCCCTTCCAAAATACACCACTTAAACAAAAATCACACATTTTCTCTTTGAGAATCCCTGATTTAAACGGAAAATCACGCATATTCTCTTCAAAAATTGCTGTTCAAACCAAAAATTGCGCGTTTTCTCTTCAACAATCCCCCGTTTAACCCCAACATCACGCATTTTCTCTTGGAAAACCCCCCATTTAACTCAAAAATCTCACCTTTTCACTTGGAAAATACGCATTTACCCCCAAATCATGCATTTTCTCTCCAAAAATACCCCATTATCCCCCAAATCACACCTTTTCTCCTCAGAAATCCCCCTTTTAACCCCCAAATCACGCATTTTCTCTTGCAAAATCCCGCATTTGCCACAAAATCTTGCATTTTCTCTCCAGAAATACCCCATTATCCCCAAAATCACACATTTTCTCTTGGAAAATCCCACATTTACCCCCAAATCATGCTTTATCTCTTCAAAAATACCCCATTATCCCCCAAATCACACATTTTCTCTAGGAAAATCCCCCATTTAACTCGGAAATCACACTTTTGCTCTTCAAGTATCCCCCATTTGACCCCAAAATCAAACATTTTTGCTACAAGAATCCCCCATGTATCCAAAAAAACACGCATTTCCTCTACAAAAATCTCACATGTAAACGAAACTCATGCAATTTCTCTTCGAGAATCCCCCATTTAACCAGTAGAAAATGCAATTTCTCTTCGAGAATCCCCATTCAACCCGAAAATGATGCATTTTCTCTTCAAGAATCCCTGATTCATCCCGAATATCACGCATTTTCTCTTCAAAAATCTCCCATGTAACCTGAAAATCACGCATTATCTCTACGAAAATCACACATTTAATGCCAACATCAGGCATTTTCTCTTAGAGATTCCGCGATTTAACTGAAAATCACACATTTTCTCTTGAAAAATCCCCTATTTCACCCGAAAATCACGCCTTTTCTTTGCAAATATCCCCCACTTAACACAAAAATCATGCCTTTTCTCTAGGAAAATCCCCCATCTAAAAAGAAAATCATGCATTTTCGTTTGGAAAATCCCCCATTTAAGTGAAAATCACGCATTTTGGCTTCGAAAACCCCCAGTTTAACCTGAAACGAAGCATTTCCTCTTCGAAAACCCCCCATTTTTCCCGAAAATCACGCATTTTCCCTTCCAAAATACACCACTTAAACAAAAATCACACATTTTCTCTTTGAGAATCCCTGATTTAAACGGAAAATCACGCATATTCTCTTCAAAAATTGCTGTTCAAACCAAAAATTGCGCGTTTTCTCTTCAACAATCCCCCGTTTAACCCCAACATCACGCATTTTCTCTTGGAAAACCCCCCATTTAACTCAAAAATCTCACCTTTTCACTTGGAAAATACGCATTTACCCCCAAATCATGCATTTTCTCTCCAAAAATACCCCATTATCCCCCAAATCACACCTTTTCTCCTCAGAAATCCCCCTTTTAACCCCCAAATCACGCATTTTCTCTTGCAAAATCCCGCATTTGCCACAAAATCTTGCATTTTCTCTCCAGAAATACCCCATTATCCCCAAAATCACACATTTTCTCTTGGAAAATCCCACATTTACCCCCAAATCATGCTTTATCTCTTCAAAAATACCCCATTATCCCCCAAATCACACATTTTCTCTAGGAAAATCCCCCATTTAACTCGGAAATCACACTTTTGCTCTTCAAGTATCCCCCATTTGACCCCAAAATCAAACATTTTTGCTACAAGAATCCCCCATGTATCCAAAAAAAACACGCATTTCCTCTACAAAAATCTCACATGTAAACGAAACTCATGCAATTTCTCTTCGAGAATCCCCCATTTAACCAGTAGAAAATGCAATTTCTCTTCGAGAATCCCCCATTCAACCCGAAAATGATGCATTTTCTCTTCAAGAATCCCTGATTCATCCCGAATATCACGCATTTTCTCTTCAAAAATCTCCCATGTAACCTGAAAATCACGCATTATCTCTACGAAAATCACACATTTAATGCCAACATCAGGCATTTTCTCTTAGAGATTCCGCGATTTAACTGAAAATCACACATTTTCTCTTGAAAAATCCCCTATTTCACCCGAAAATCACGCCTTTTCTTTGCAAATATCCCCCACTTAACACAAAAATCATGCCTTTTCTCTAGGAAAATCCCCCATCTAAAAAGAAAATCATGCATTTTCGTTTGGAAAATCCCCCATTTAAGTGAAAATCACGCATTTTGGCTTCGAAAACCCCCAGTTTAACCTGAAACGAAGCATTTCCTCTTCGAAAACCCCCCATTTTTCCCGAAAATCACGCATTTTCCCTTCCAAAATACACCACTTAAACAAAAATCACACATTTTCTCTTTGAGAATCCCTGATTTAAACGGAAAATCACGCATATTCTCTTCAAAAATTGCTGTTCAAACCAAAAATTGCGCGTTTTCTCTTCAACAATCCCCCGTTTAACCCCAACATCACGCATTTTTCTCTTGGAAAACCCCCCATTTAACTCAAAAATCTCACCTTTTCTCTTGGAAAATACGCATTTACCCCCAAATCATGCATTTTCTCTCCAAAAATACCCCATTATCCCCAAAATCACACATTTTCTCCTCAGAAATCCCCTTTTAACCCCCAAATCATGCATTTTCTCTTGCAAAATCCCACATTTTCCACAAAATCTTGCATTTTCTCTCCAGAAATACCCCATTATCCCCCAAATCACACCTTTTCTCCTCAGAAATCCCCCTTTTAACCCCCAAATCACGCATTTTCTCTTGCAAAATCCCGCATTTGCCACAAAATCTTGCATTTTCTCTCCAGAAATACCCCATTATCCCCAAAATCACACATTTTCTCTTGGAAAATCCCACATTTACCCCCAAATCATGCTTTATCTCTTCAAAAATACCCCATTATCCCCCAAATCACACATTTTCTCTAGGAAAATCCCCCATTTAACTCGGAAATCACACTTTTGCTCTTCAAGTATCCCCCATTTGACCCCAAAATCAAACATTTTTGCTACAAGAATCCCCCATGTATCCAAAAAAACACGCATTTCCTCTACAAAAATCTCACATGTAAACGAAACTCATGCAATTTCTCTTCGAGAATCCCCCATTTAACCAGTAGAAAATGCAATTTCTCTTCGAGAATCCCCCATTCAACCCGAAAATGATGCATTTTCTCTTCAAGAATCCCTGATTCATCCCGAATATCACGCATTTTCTCTTCAAAAATCTCCCATGTAACCTGAAAATCACGCATTATCTCTACGAAAATCACACATTTAATGCCAACATCAGGCATTTTCTCTTAGAGATTCCGCGATTTAACTGAAAATCACACATTTTCTCTTGAAAAATCCCCTATTTCACCCGAAAATCACGCCTTTTCTTTGCAAATATCCCCCACTTAACACAAAAATCATGCCTTTTCTCTAGGAAAATCCCCCATCTAAAAAGAAAATCATGCATTTTCGTTTGGAAAATCCCCCATTTAAGTGAAAATCACGCATTTTGGCTTCGAAAACCCCCAGTTTAACCTGAAACGAAGCATTTCCTCTTCGAAAACCCCCCATTTTTCCCGAAAATCACGCATTTTCCCTTCCAAAATACACCACTTAAACAAAAATCACACATTTTCTCTTTGAGAATCCCTGATTTAAACGGAAAATCACGCATATTCTCTTCAAAAATTGCTGTTCAAACCAAAAATTGCGCGTTTTCTCTTCAACAATCCCCCGTTTAACCCCAACATCACGCATTTTCTCTTGGAAAACCCCCCATTTAACTCAAAAATCTCACCTTTTCTACTTGGAAAATACGCATTTACCCCCAAATCATGCATTTTCTCTCCAAAAATACCCCATTATCCCCCAAATCACACCTTTTCTCCTCAGAAATCCCCCTTTTAACCCCCAAATCACGCATTTTCTCTTGCAAAATCCCGCATTTGCCACAAAATCTTGCATTTTCTCTCCAGAAATACCCCATTATCCCCAAAATCACACATTTTCTCTTGGAAAATCCCACATTTACCCCCAAATCATGCTTTATCTCTTCAAAAATACCCCATTATCCCCCAAATCACACATTTTCTCTAGGAAAATCCCCCATTTAACTCGGAAATCACACTTTTGCTCTTCAAGTATCCCCCATTTGACCCCAAAATCAAACATTTTTGCTACAAGAATCCCCCATGTATCCAAAAAAACACGCATTTCCTCTACAAAAATCTCACATGTAAACGAAACTCATGCAATTTCTCTTCGAGAATCCCCCATTTAACCAGTAGAAAATGCAATTTCTCTTCGAGAATCCCCCATTCAACCCGAAAATGATGCATTTTCTCTTCAAGAATCCCTGATTCATCCCGAATATCACGCATTTTCTCTTCAAAAATCTCCCATGTAACCTGAAAATCACGCATTATCTCTACGAAAATCACACATTTAATGCCAACATCAGGCATTTTCTCTTAGAGATTCCGCGATTTAACTGAAAATCACACATTTTCTCTTGAAAAATCCCCTATTTCACCCGAAAATCACGCCTTTTCTTTGCAAATATCCCCCACTTAACACAAAAATCATGCCTTTTCTCTAGGAAAATCCCCCATCTAAAAAGAAAATCATGCATTTTCGTTTGGAAAATCCCCCATTTAAGTGAAAATCACGCATTTTGGCTTCGAAAACCCCCAGTTTAACCTGAAACGAAGCATTTCCTCTTCGAAAACCCCCCATTTTTCCCGAAAATCACGCATTTTCCCTTCCAAAATACACCACTTAAACAAAAATCACACATTTTCTCTTTGAGAATCCCTGATTTAAACGGAAAATCACGCATATTCTCTTCAAAAATTGCTGTTCAAACCAAAAATTGCGCGTTTTCTCTTCAACAATCCCCCGTTTAACCCCAACATCACGCATTTTCTCTTGGAAAACCCCCCATTTAACTCAAAAATCTCACCTTTTCACTTGGAAAATACGCATTTACCCCCAAATCATGCATTTTCTCTCCAAAAATACCCCATTATCCCCAAATCACACCTTTTCTCCTCAGAAATCCCCCTTTTAACCCCCAAATCACGCATTTTCTCTTGCAAAATCCCGCATTTGCCACAAAATCTTGCATTTTTCTCTCCAGAAATACCCCATTATCCCCAAAATCACACATTTTCTCTTGGAAAATCCCACATTTACCCCCAAATCATGCTTTATCTCTTCAAAAATACCCCATTATCCCCCAAATCACACATTTTCTCTAGGAAAATCCCCCATTTAACTCGGAAATCACACTTTTGCTCTTCAAGTATCCCCCATTTGACCCCAAAATCAAACATTTTTGCTACAAGAATCCCCCATGTATCCAAAAAAACACGCATTTCCTCTACAAAAATCTCACATGTAAACGAAACTCATGCAATTTCTCTTCGAGAATCCCCCATTTAACCAGTAGAAAATGCAATTTCTCTTCGAGAATCCCCCATTCAACCCGAAAATGATGCATTTTCTCTTCAAGAATCCCTGATTCATCCCGAATATCACGCATTTTCTCTTCAAAAATCTCCCATGTAACCTGAAAATCACGCATTATCTCTACGAAAATCACACATTTAATGCCAACATCAGGCATTTTCTCTTAGAGATTCCGCGATTTAACTGAAAATCACACATTTTCTCTTGAAAAATCCCCTATTTCACCCGAAAATCACGCCTTTTCTTTGCAAATATCCCCCACTTAACACAAAAATCATGCCTTTTCTCTAGGAAAATCCCCCATCTAAAAAGAAAATCATGCATTTTCGTTTGGAAAATCCCCCATTTAAGTGAAAATCACGCATTTTGGCTTCGAAAACCCCCAGTTTAACCTGAAACGAAGCATTTCCTCTTCGAAAACCCCCCATTTTTCCCGAAAATCACGCATTTTCCCTTCCAAAATACACCACTTAAACAAAAATCACACATTTTCTCTTTGAGAATCCCTGATTTAAACGGAAAATCACGCATATTCTCTTCAAAAATTGCTGTTCAAACCAAAAATTGCGCGTTTTCTCTTCAACAATCCCCCGTTTAACCCCAACATCACGCATTTTCTCTTGGAAAACCCCCCATTTAACTCAAAAATCTCACCTTTTCTACTTGGAAAATACGCATTTACCCCCAAATCATGCATTTTCTCTCCAAAAATACCCCATTATCCCCCAAATCACACCTTTTCTCCTCAGAAATCCCCCTTTTAACCCCCAAATCACGCATTTTCTCTTGCAAAATCCCGCATTTGCCACAAAATCTTGCATTTTCTCTCCAGAAATACCCCATTATCCCCAAAATCACACATTTTCTCTTGGAAAATCCCACATTTACCCCCAAATCATGCTTTATCTCTTCAAAAATACCCCATTATCCCCCAAATCACACATTTTCTCTAGGAAAATCCCCCATTTAACTCGGAAATCACACTTTTGCTCTTCAAGTATCCCCCATTTGACCCCAAAATCAAACATTTTTGCTACAAGAATCCCCCATGTATCCAAAAAACACGCATTTCCTCTACAAAAATCTCACATGTAAACGAAACTCATGCAATTTCTCTTCGAGAATCCCCCATTTAACCAGTAGAAAATGCAATTTCTCTTCGAGAATCCCCCATTCAACCCGAAAATGATGCATTTTCTCTTCAAGAATCCCTGATTCATCCCGAATATCACGCATTTTCTCTTCAAAAATCTCCCATGTAACCTGAAAATCACGCATTATCTCTACGAAAATCACACATTTAATGCCAACATCAGGCATTTTCTCTTAGAGATTCCGCGATTTAACTGAAAATCACACATTTTCTCTTGAAAAATCCCCTATTTCACCCGAAAATCACGCCTTTTCTTTGCAAATATCCCCCACTTAACACAAAAATCATGCCTTTTCTCTAGGAAAATCCCCCATCTAAAAAGAAAATCATGCATTTTCGTTTGGAAAATCCCCCATTTAAGTGAAAATCACGCATTTTGGCTTCGAAAACCCCCAGTTTAACCTGAAACGAAGCATTTCCTCTTCGAAAACCCCCCATTTTTCCCGAAAATCACGCATTTTCCCTTCCAAAATACACCACTTAAACAAAAATCACACATTTTCTCTTTGAGAATCCCTGATTTAAACGGAAAATCACGCATATTCTCTTCAAAAATTGCTGTTCAAACCAAAAATTGCGCGTTTTCTCTTCAACAATCCCCCGTTTAACCCCAACATCACGCATTTTCTCTTGGAAAACCCCCCATTTAACTCAAAAATCTCACCTTTTCACTTGGAAAATACGCATTTACCCCCAAATCATGCATTTTCTCTCCAAAAATACCCCATTATCCCCAAATCACACCTTTTCTCCTCAGAAATCCCCCTTTTAACCCCCAAATCACGCATTTTCTCTTGCAAAATCCCGCATTTGCCACAAAATCTTGCATTTTCTCTCCAGAAATACCCCATTATCCCCAAAATCACACATTTTCTCTTGGAAAATCCCACATTTACCCCCAAATCATGCTTTATCTCTTCAAAAATACCCCATTATCCCCCAAATCACACATTTTCTCTAGGAAAATCCCCCATTTAACTCGGAAATCACACTTTTGCTCTTCAAGTATCCCCCATTTGACCCCAAAATCAAACATTTTTGCTACAAGAATCCCCCATGTATCCAAAAAAACACGCATTTCCTCTACAAAAATCTCACATGTAAACGAAACTCATGCAATTTCTCTTCGAGAATCCCCCATTTAACCAGTAGAAAATGCAATTTCTCTTCGAGAATCCCCCATTCAACCCGAAAATGATGCATTTTCTCTTCAAGAATCCCTGATTCATCCCGAATATCACGCATTTTCTCTTCAAAAATCTCCCATGTAACCTGAAAATCACGCATTATCTCTACGAAAATCACACATTTAATGCCAACATCAGGCATTTTCTCTTAGAGATTCCGCGATTTAACTGAAAATCACACATTTTCTCTTGAAAAATCCCCTATTTCACCCGAAAATCACGCCTTTTCTTTGCAAATATCCCCCACTTAACACAAAAATCATGCCTTTTCTCTAGGAAAATCCCCCATCTAAAAAGAAAATCATGCATTTTCGTTTGGAAAATCCCCCATTTAAGTGAAAATCACGCATTTTGGCTTCGAAAACCCCCAGTTTAACCTGAAACGAAGCATTTCCTCTTCGAAAACCCCCCATTTTTCCCGAAAATCACGCATTTTCCCTTCCAAAATACACCACTTAAACAAAAATCACACATTTTCTCTTTGAGAATCCCTGATTTTAAACGGAAAATCACGCATATTCTCTTCAAAAATTGCTGTTCAAACCAAAAATTGCGCGTTTTCTCTTCAACAATCCCCCGTTTAACCCCAACATCACGCATTTTCTCTTGGAAAACCCCCCATTTAACTCAAAAATCTCACCTTTTCTCTTGGAAAATACGCATTTACCCCCAAATCATGCATTTTCTCTCCAAAAATACCCCATTATCCCCCAAATCACACCTTTTCTCCTCAGAAATCCCCCTTTTAACCCCCAAATCACGCATTTTCTCTTGCAAAATCCCGCATTTGCCACAAAATCTTGCATTTTCTCTCCAGAAATACCCCATTATCCCCAAAATCACACATTTTCTCTTGGAAAATCCCACATTTACCCCCAAATCATGCTTTATCTCTTCAAAAATACCCCATTATCCCCCAAATCACACATTTTCTCTAGGAAAATCCCCCATTTAACTCGGAAATCACACTTTTGCTCTTCAAGTATCCCCCATTTGACCCCAAAATCAAACATTTTTGCTACAAGAATCCCCCATGTATCCAAAAAAACACGCATTTCCTCTACAAAAATCTCACATGTAAACGAAACTCATGCAATTTCTCTTCGAGAATCCCCCATTTAACCAGTAGAAAATGCAATTTCTCTTCGAGAATCCCCCATTCAACCCGAAAATGATGCATTTTCTCTTCAAGAAGTCCCTGATTTATCCCGAATATCACGCATTTTCTCTTCAAAAATCTCCCATGTAACCTGAAAATCACGCATTATCTCTACGAAAATCACACATTTAATGCCAACATCAGGCATTTTCTCTTAGAGATTCCGCGATTTAACTGAAAATCACACATTTTCTCTTGAAAAATCCCCTATTTCACCCGAAAATCACGCCTTTTCTTTGCAAATATCCCCCACTTAACACAAAAATCATGCCTTTTCTCTAGGAAAATCCCCCATCTAAAAAGAAAATCATGCATTTTCGTTTGGAAAATCCCCCATTTAAGTGAAAATCACGCATTTTGGCTTCGAAAACCCCCAGTTTAACCTGAAACGAAGCATTTCCTCTTCGAAAACCCCCCATTTTTTCCCGAAAATCACGCATTTTCCCTTCCAAAATACACCACTTAAACAAAAATCACACATTTTCTCTTTGAGAATCCCTGATTTAAACGGAAAATCACGCATATTCTCTTCAAAAATTGCTGTTCAAACCAAAAATTGCGCGTTTTCTCTTCAACAATCCCCCGTTTAACCCCAACATCACGCATTTTCTCTTGGAAAACCCCCCATTTAACTCAAAAATCTCACCTTTTCTCTTGGAAAATACGCATTTACCCCCAAATCATGCATTTTCTCTCCAAAAATACCCCATTATCCCCCAAATCACACCTTTTCTCCTCAGAAATCCCCCTTTTAACCCCCAAATCACGCATTTTCTCTTGCAAAATCCCGCATTTGCCACAAAATCTTGCATTTTCTCTCCAGAAATACCCCATTATCCCCAAAATCACACATTTTCTCTTGGAAAATCCCACATTTACCCCCAAATCATGCTTTATCTCTTCAAAAATACCCCATTATCCCCCAAATCACACATTTTCTCTAGGAAAATCCCCCATTTAACTCGGAAATCACACTTTTGCTCTTCAAGTATCCCCCATTTGACCCCAAAATCAAACATTTTTGCTACAAGAATCCCCCATGTATCCAAAAAAACACGCATTTCCTCTACAAAAATCTCACATGTAAACGAAACTCATGCAATTTCTCTTCGAGAATCCCCCATTTAACCAGTAGAAAATGCAATTTCTCTTCGAGAATCCCCCATTCAACCCGAAAATGATGCATTTTCTCTTCAAGAATCCCTGATTCATCCCGAATATCACGCATTTTCTCTTCAAAAATCTCCCATGTAACCTGAAAATCACGCATTATCTCTACGAAAATCACACATTTAATGCCAACATCAGGCATTTTCTCTTAGAGATTCCGCGATTTAACTGAAAATCACACATTTTCTCTTGAAAAATCCCCTATTTCACCCGAAAATCACGCCTTTTCTTTGCAAATATCCCCCACTTAACACAAAAATCATGCCTTTTCTCTAGGAAAATCCCCCATCTAAAAAGAAAATCATGCATTTTCGTTTGGAAAATCCCCCATTTAAGTGAAAATCACGCATTTTGGCTTCGAAAACCCCCAGTTTAACCTGAAACGAAGCATTTCCTCTTCGAAAACCCCCCATTTTTCCCGAAAATCACGCATTTTCCCTTCCAAAATACACCACTTAAACAAAAATCACACATTTTCTCTTTGAGAATCCCTGATTTAAACGGAAAATCACGCATATTCTCTTCAAAAATTGCTGTTCAAACCAAAAATTGCGCGTTTTCTCTTCAACAATCCCCCGTTTAACCCCAACATCACGCATTTTCTCTTGGAAAACCCCCCATTTAACTCAAAAATCTCACCTTTTCTCTTGGAAAATACGCATTTACCCCCAAATCATGCATTTTCTCTCCAAAAATACCCCATTATCCCCAAAATCACACATTTTCTCCTCAGAAATCCCCCTTTTAACCCCCAAATCACGCATTTTCTCTTGCAAAATCCCGCATTTGCCACAAAATCTTGCATTTTCTCTCCAGAAATACCCCATTATCCCCAAAATCACACATTTTCTCTTGGAAAATCCCACATTTACCCCCAAATCATGCTTTATCTCTTCAAAAATACCCCATTATCCCCCAAATCACACATTTTCTCTAGGAAAATCCCCCATTTAACTCGGAAATCACACTTTTGCTCTTCAAGTATCCCCCATTTGACCCCAAAATCAAACATTTTTGCTACAAGAATCCCCCATGTATCCAAAAAAAACACGCATTTCCTCTACAAAAATCTCACATGTAAACGAAACTCATGCAATTTCTCTTCGAGAATCCCCCATTTAACCAGTAGAAAATGCAATTTCTCTTCGAGAATCCCCCATTCAACCCGAAAATGATGCATTTTCTCTTCAAGAATCCCTGATTTATCCCGAATATCACGCATTTTCTCTTCAAAAATCTCCCATGTAACCTGAAAATCACGCATTATCTCTACGAAAATCACACATTTAATGCCAACATCAGGCATTTTCTCTTAGAGATTCCGCGATTTAACTGAAAATCACACATTTTCTCTTGAAAAATCCCCTATTTCACCCGAAAATCACGCCTTTTCTTTGCAAATATCCCCCACTTAACACAAAAATCATGCCTTTTCTCTAGGAAAATCCCCCATCTAAAAAGAAAATCATGCATTTTCGTTTGGAAAATCCCCCATTTAAGTGAAAATCACGCATTTTGGCTTCGAAAACCCCCAGTTTAACCTGAAACGAAGCATTTCCTCTTCGAAAACCCCCCATTTTTCCCGAAAATCACGCATTTTCCCTTCCAAAATACACCACTTAAACAAAAATCACACATTTTCTCTTTGAGAATCCCTGATTTAAACGGAAAATCACGCATATTCTCTTCAAAAATTGCTGTTCAAACCAAAAATTGCGCGTTTTCTCTTCAACAATCCCCCGTTTAACCCCAACATCACGCATTTTCTCTTGGAAAACCCCCCATTTAACTCAAAAATCTCACCTTTTCTCTTGGAAAATACGCATTTACCCCCAAATCATGCATTTTCTCTCCAAAAATACCCCATTATCCCCCAAAATCACACCTTTTCTCCTCAGAAATCCCCCTTTTAACCCCCAAATCACGCATTTTCTCTTGCAAAATCCCGCATTTGCCACAAAATCTTGCATTTTCTCTCCAGAAATACCCCATTATCCCCAAAATCACACATTTTCTCTTGGAAAATCCCACATTTACCCCCAAATCATGCTTTATCTCTTCAAAATACCCCATTATCCCCCAAATCACACATTTTCTCTAGGAAAATCCCCCATTTAACTCGGAAATCACACTTTTGCTCTTCAAGTATCCCCCATTTGACCCCAAAATCAAACATTTTTGCTACAAGAATCCCCCATGTATCCAAAAAACCACGCATTTCCTCTACAAAAATCTCACATGTAAACGAAACTCATGCAATTTCTCTTCGAGAATCCCCCATTTAACCAGTAGAAAATGCAATTTCTCTTCGAGAATCCCCCATTCAACCCGAAAATGATGCATTTTCTCTTCAAGAATCCCTGATTCATCCCGAATATCACGCATTTTCTCTTCAAAAATCTCCCATGTAACCTGAAAATCACGCATTATCTCTACGAAAATCACACATTTAATGCCAACATCAGGCATTTTCTCTTAGAGATTCCGCGATTTAACTGAAAATCACACATTTTCTCTTGAAAAATCCCCTATTTCACCCGAAAATCACGCCTTTTCTTTGCAAATATCCCCCACTTAACACAAAAATCATGCCTTTTCTCTAGGAAAATCCCCCATCTAAAAAGAAAATCATGCATTTTCGTTGGAAAATCCCCCATTTAAGTGAAAATCACGCATTTTGGCTTCGAAAACCCCCAGTTTAACCTGAAACGAAGCATTTCCTCTTCGAAAACCCCCCATTTTTCCCGAAAATCACGCATTTTCCCTTCCAAAATACACCACTTAAACAAAAATCACACATTTTCTCTTTGAGAATCCCTGATTTAAACGGAAAATCACGCATATTCTCTTCAAAAATTGCTGTTCAAACCAAAAATTGCGCGTTTTTCTCTTCAACAATCCCCCGTTTAACCCCAACATCACGCATTTTCTCTTGGAAAACCCCCCATTTAACTCAAAATCTCACCTTTTCTCTTGGAAAATACGCATTTACCCCCAAATCATGCAATTTTCTCTCCAAAAAATACCCCATTATCCCCAAAATCAATCACACACTTTTCTCCTCAGAAATCCCCCTTTTAACCCCCAAATCACGCATTTTCTCTTGCAAAATCCCGCATTTGCCACAAAATCTTGCATTTTCTCTCCAGAAATACCCCATTATCCCCAAAATCACACATTTTCTCTTGGAAAATCCCACATTTACCCCCAAATCATGCTTTATCTCTTCAAAAATACCCCATTATCCCCCAAATCACACATTTTCTCTAGGAAAATCCCCCATTTAACTCGGAAATCACACTTTTGCTCTTCAAGTATCCCCCATTTGACCCCAAAATCAAACATTTTTGCTACAAGAATCCCCCATGTATCCAAAAAACACGCATTTCCTCTACAAAAATCTCACATGTAAACGAAACTCATGCAATTTCTCTTCGAGAATCCCCCATTTAACCAGTAGAAAATGCAATTTCTCTTCGAGAATCCCCCATTCAACCCGAAAATGATGCATTTTCTCTTCAAGAATCCCTGATTCATCCCGAATATCACGCATTTTCTCTTCAAAAATCTCCCATGTAACCTGAAAATCACGCATTATCTCTACGAAAATCACACATTTAATGCCAACATCAGGCATTTTCTCTTAGAGATTCCGCGATTTAACTGAAAATCACACATTTTCTCTTGAAAAATCCCCTATTTCACCCGAAAATCACGCCTTTTCTTTGCAAATATCCCCCACTTAACACAAAAATCATGCCTTTTCTCTAGGAAAATCCCCCATCTAAAAAGAAAATCATGCATTTTCGTTTGGAAAATCCCCCATTTAAGTGAAAATCACGCATTTTGGCTTCGAAAACCCCCAGTTTAACCTGAAACGAAGCATTTCCTCTTCGAAAACCCCCCATTTTTCCCGAAAATCACGCATTTTCCCTTCCAAAATACACCACTGAAACAAAAATTCACACATTTTCTCTTTGAGATCCCTGATTTAAACGGAAAATTCACGCATATTCTCTTCAAAAATTGCTGTTCAAACCAAAAATTGCGCGTTTTCTCTTCAACAATCCCCCGTTTAACCCCAACATCACGCATTTCCCTCTTGGAAAAACCCCCCATTTAACTCAAAAATCTCACCTTTTCTCTTGGAAACTACGCATTTACCCACAAATCAGGGGTGCATTATTTTCTCTCCCAAAAACATTACCCCCATTATCCCCCAAATCACACCTTTCTCCTCAGAAATCCCCCTTTTAACCCCCAAATCACGCATTTTCTCTTGCAAAATCCCGCATTTGCCACAAAATCTTGCATTTTCTCTCCAGAAATACCCCATTATCCCCAAAATCACACATTTTCTCTTGGAAAATCCCACATTTACCCCCAAATCATGCTTTATCTCTTCAAAAATACCCCATTATCCCCCAAATCACACATTTTCTCTAGGAAAATCCCCCATTTAACTCGGAAATCACACTTTTGCTCTTCAAGTATCCCCCATTTGACCCCAAAATCAAACATTTTTGCTACAAGAATCCCCCATGTATCCAAAAAACCACGCATTTCCTCTACAAAAATCTCACATGTAAACGAAACTCATGCAATTTCTCTTCGAGAATCCCCCATTTAACCAGTAGAAAATGCAATTTCTCTTCGAGAATCCCCCATTCAACCCGAAAATGATGCATTTTCTCTTCAAGAATCCCTGATTCATCCCGAATATCACGCATTTTCTCTTCAAAAATCTCCCATGTAACCTGAAAATCACGCATTATCTCTACGAAAATCACACATTTAATGCCAACATCAGGCATTTTCTCTTAGAGATTCCGCGATTTAACTGAAAATCACACATTTTCTCTTGAAAAATCCCCTATTTCACCCGAAAATCACGCCTTTTCTTTGCAAATATCCCCCACTTAACACAAAAATCATGCCTTTTCTCTAGGAAAATCCCCCATCTAAAAAGAAAATCATGCATTTTCGTTTGGAAAATCCCCCATTTAAGTGAAAATCACGCATTTTGGCTTCGAAAACCCCCAGTTTAACCTGAAACGAAGCATTTCCTCTTCGAAAACCCCCCATTTTTCCCGAAAATCACGCATTTTCCCTTCCAAAATACACCACTTAAACAAAAATCACACATTTTCTCTTTGAGAATCCCTGATTTAAACGGAAAATCACGCATATTCTCTTCAAAAATTGCTGTTCAAACCAAAAATTGCGCGTTTTCTCTTCAACAATCCCCCGTTTAACCCCAACATCACGCATTTTCTCTTGGAAAACCCCCCATTTAACTCAAAAATCTCACCTTTTCTCTTGGAAAATACGCATTTACCCCCAAATCATGCATTTTCTCTCCAAAAATACCCCATTATCCCCCAAATCACACATTTTCTCCTCAGAAATCCCCCTTTTAACCCCCAAATCACGCATTTTCTCTTGCAAAATCCCGCATTTGCCACAAAATCTTGCATTTTCTCTCCAGAAATACCCCATTATCCCCAAAATCACACATTTTCTCTTGGAAAATCCCACATTTACCCCCAAATCATGCTTTATCTCTTCAAAAATACCCCATTATCCCCCAAATCACACATTTTCTCTAGGAAAATCCCCCATTTAACTCGGAAATCACACTTTTGCTCTTCAAGTATCCCCCATTTGACCCCAAAATCAAACATTTTTGCTACAAGAATCCCCCATGTATCCAAAAAAACACGCATTTCCTCTACAAAAATCTCACATGTAAACGAAACTCATGCAATTTCTCTTCGAGAATCCCCCATTTAACCAGTAGAAAATGCAATTTCTCTTCGAGAATCCCCCATTCAACCCGAAAATGATGCATTTTCTCTTCAAGAATCCCTGATTCATCCCGAATATCACGCATTTTCTCTTCAAAAATCTCCCATGTAACCTGAAAATCACGCATTATCTCTACGAAAATCACACATTTAATGCCAACATCAGGCATTTTCTCTTAGAGATTCCGCGATTTAACTGAAAATCACACATTTTCTCTTGAAAAATCCCCTATTTCACCCGAAAATCACGCCTTTTCTTTGCAAATATCCCCCACTTAACACAAAAATCATGCCTTTTCTCTAGGAAAATCCCCCATCTAAAAAGAAAATCATGCATTTTCGTTTGGAAAATCCCCCATTTAAGTGAAAATCACGCATTTTGGCTTCGAAAACCCCCAGTTTAACCTGAAACGAAGCATTTCCTCTTCGAAAACCCCCCATTTTTCCCGAAAATCACGCATTTTCCCTTCCAAAATACACCACTTAAACAAAAATCACACATTTTCTCTTTGAGAATCCCTGATTTAAACGGAAAATCACGCATATTCTCTTCAAAAATTGCTGTTCAAACCAAAAATTGCGCGTTTTCTCTTCAACAATCCCCGTTTAACCCCAACATCACGCATTTTCTCTTGGAAAACCCCCCATTTAACTCAAAAATCTCACCTTTTCTCTTGGAAAATACGCATTTACCCCCAAATCATGCATTTTCTCTCCAAAAATACCCCATTATCCCCCAAATCACACATTTTCTCCTCAGAAATCCCCCTTTTAACCCCCAAATCACGCATTTTCTCTTGCAAAATCCCGCATTTGCCACAAAATCTTGCATTTTCTCTCCAGAAATACCCCATTATCCCCAAAATCACACATTTTCTCTTGGAAAATCCCACATTTACCCCCAAATCATGCTTTATCTCTTCAAAAATACCCCATTATCCCCCAAATCACACATTTTCTCTAGGAAAATCCCCCATTTAACTCGGAAATCACACTTTTGCTCTTCAAGTATCCCCCATTTGACCCCAAAATCAAACATTTTTGCTACAAGAATCCCCCATGTATCCAAAAAACACGCATTTCCTCTACAAAAATCTCACATGTAAACGAAACTCATGCAATTTCTCTTCGAGAATCCCCCATTTAACCAGTAGAAAATGCAATTTCTCTTCGAGAATCCCCCATTCAACCCGAAAATGATGCATTTTCTCTTCAAGAATCCCTGATTCATCCCGAATATCACGCATTTTCTCTTCAAAAATCTCCCATGTAACCTGAAAATCACGCATTATCTCTACGAAAATCACACATTTAATGCCAACATCAGGCATTTTCTCTTAGAGATTCCGCGATTTAACTGAAAATCACACATTTTCTCTTGAAAAATCCCCTATTTCACCCGAAAATCACGCCTTTTCTTTGCAAATATCCCCCACTTAACACAAAAATCATGCCTTTTCTCTAGGAAAATCCCCCATCTAAAAAGAAAATCATGCATTTTCGTTTGGAAAATCCCCCATTTAAGTGAAAATCACGCATTTTGGCTTCGAAAACCCCCAGTTTAACCTGAAACGAAGCATTTCCTCTTCGAAAACCCCCCATTTTTCCCGAAAATCACGCATTTTCCCTTCCAAAATACACCACTTAAACAAAAATCACACATTTTCTCTTTGAGAATCCCTGATTTAAACGGAAAATCACGCATATTCTCTTCAAAAATTGCTGTTCAAACCAAAAATTGCGCGTTTTCTCTTCAACAATCCCCCGTTTAACCCCAACATCACGCATTTTCTCTTGGAAAACCCCCCATTTAACTCAAAAATCTCACCTTTTCTCTTGGAAAATACGCATTTACCCCCAAATCATGCATTTTCTCTCCAAAAATACCCCATTATCCCCCAAATCACACCTTTTCTCCTCAGAAATCCCCCTTTTAACCCCCAAATCACGCATTTTCTCTTGCAAAATCCCGCATTTGCCACAAAATCTTGCATTTTCTCTCCAGAAATACCCCATTATCCCCAAAATCACACATTTTCTCTTGGAAAATCCCACATTTACCCCCAAATCATGCTTTATCTCTTCAAAAATACCCCATTATCCCCCAAATCACACATTTTCTCTAGGAAAATCCCCCATTTAACTCGGAAATCACACTTTTGCTCTTCAAGTATCCCCCATTTGACCCCAAAATCAAACATTTTTGCTACAAGAATCCCCCATGTATCCAAAAAACCACGCATTTCCTCTACAAAAATCTCACATGTAAACGAAACTCATGCAATTTCTCTTCGAGAATCCCCCATTTAACCAGTAGAAAATGCAATTTCTCTTCGAGAATCCCCCATTCAACCCGAAAATGATGCATTTTCTCTTCAAGAATCCCTGATTCATCCCGAATATCACGCATTTTCTCTTCAAAAATCTCCCATGTAACCTGAAAATCACGCATTATCTCTACGAAAATCACACATTTAATGCCAACATCAGGCATTTTCTCTTAGAGATTCCGCGATTTTAACTGAAAATCACACATTTTCTCTTGAAAAATCCCCTATTTCACCCGAAAATCACGCCTTTTCTTTGCAAATATCCCCCACTTAACACAAAAATCATGCCTTTTCTCTAGGAAAATCCCCCATCTAAAAGAAAATCATGCATTTTCGTTTGGAAAATCCCCCATTTAAGTGAAAATCACGCATTTTGCTTCGAAAACCCCCAGTTTAACCTGAAACGAAGCATTTCCTCTTCGAAAACCCCCCATTTTTTCCCGAAAATCACGCATTTTCCCTTCCAAAATACACCACTTAAACAAAAATCACACATTTTCTCTTTGAGAATCCCTGATTTAAACGGAAAATCACGCATATTCTCTTCAAAAATTGCTGTTCAAACCAAAAATTGCGCGTTTTCTCTTCAACAATCCCCGTTTAACCCCAACATCACGCATTTTCTCTTGGGAAAACCCCCCATTTAACTCAAAAATCTCACCTTTTCTCTTGGAAAAA